>NC_051181.1:161691873-161846873 GCF_013339695.2 Rhipicephalus sanguineus | reverse complement strand
GAAAATGGTGGCAAGCGAGGTTTGGCGTGTCTGACGTACTACTTTTCTTTCTTTTTTTTTCTTTCTTTCGCACTGCGCAATGCTCCCTCCTGAGTGTTTTCTTCTCCTATGCCGGGAATCGGACCGCCATCCACGGGCCTAGCAACGCTAGGCCCGTGGATGCCTGTGGCCAGTTGCCACAGGCAACAACGATATGCCTGTAGCTACACTTCATTGTTGCCTAGATGTGAACGTGCGCTAATATCCAGGCAACAATGAAATGTGGCAATGTTGAATTAGAAGTAACCTCGATAAAAGACCAGATTGCCATATCAGAAAGGGCTGATCGCCGACAAGCCCTCGATCGAGAGAGCATGAATGAATGGCAAACAGCGCACACAAACACGCACGTGGCTGGCGCACCTTCGAGGGCCGCATTTCTGCACGCTTGCCAGCGACGGGTTTTTCGCTTACGATGCCGCCACCGAAATATGTGAGTTATAAAAGATTCGCTTAAAACCTGCAACCATGTGATGAACCTTAGAATTCGAAAGTGACTGATCCATCATGACATGTGACTGTTGTTTATTGGCCGCGAGATCGAGCGGAGTCGCCGCCTGGCGGCTACTTGCTGAAGCGCGCCTAGTGTGGATTGCTCCCTGCGTCGTCTGCTAGCCACGTCGTGTTTGCATGTGCGCGTACGTCCTGCACGTTCTCAAAGGGCGGTTTATTCTGTTATGTTAGCGCGAGTTTAACTGCTCTTGCGTATACCTAAAATGGTGTACAGAAGCAAAATGGCTTGCTCGGCTGCATGCGCATTGTAAGAAGATCAGTGAGTGCGACTTTCAAGAGGGCTGTGTGTTGGTGTCGTGCCCTTCGTTCGCCAGAATCGTTTTAGTGTTGGTGCCGCTTTCTGGTTCAAGCACATCCTAAAGTGTGCTTGGCATAGCCCAAGAACATGAGTTTTAAATAGTGTGTGAAGGCTCCATTTTAGCGACTCGTTGGTAAGCAAAAACGAGGCTCTCGGCCATGCACTTTCGCGTTCTTGTTGTGTATAACTGTGGCACTGTAGTTCATCGGTTATGCGATGAGCTTTAGTTGTGCTTAAGATGTCCTTTTATTGTAGTGGTCCCGCTACAGCGAAATATTTCTATCACGTGAAGTCTGACACTTCGGTACTCAAACTGTCCCCTAAAAAAAAATCAGACAATGGAATGACACGGCAGTGATAAAACGGAGTTGCCGCGCGCAAGTTTAACTTCGGGCGAAATGTATGCAGAACCACCCGTGTGCTTAGATTTAGGTACGCTTTGAAGGACCCAGATGTTCAAAATTATTCCCGACGGCGTGCCTTACATTTCTGTCGTATAATTTCATGCAAAACCGCATCATTTTTTTACATTATCTTGAGCGTTTTTGGGGAGTTGTTAGAAATTGATTGAAGGCAGGAAACATTATTAGTTTGAAAAAAAAAAGAAAATACACTTATTCCATAAAATAACCAGACCTTTGTTGCATCACTGTCGTGCATGTAATCAATCGATCAAAGCTCTGTGCTAAATTCTTACCTTTTTATTCTGTTACTGGAGCAAGAACAAGTGCGTACGCGTTGAACGTCTCCGTGGCGCTAAAGCGCTGTATATCACGTAGCTTTCCTCACTAAACTTATGAACTGTCCTACATTACATGAAGAACTGAACAATAAAAAAAATGCGTATGCGTATACGCGCGAGCAGTGCTATTAAACGCATTGCACGGTAAAATGGGCTGGTATACAAATGAACGAGAAGTAAACACTTAAGTAGTTCAGTCGTGCTACAGCAGGGCGTAGTACACAGAACACAAGCTAAACATGTACAGAGAAAACAACCAAAAACGTCACATAGTGCGTAAGCGCAGACTGTCATCCAGGGCGAGCATCCCTTTCATCGGCAGACTGCGCTTCTCTTACTACTAATAGTAACGTTGGATGATCTTTGTGCATCTATTCAACAATCAAGAGCGTATATATTACCAGTAAGCTGCAATCAACGCATTTTATTTGACGACAATCGGCTCAAACCGCTCACAACGAAGCGCCGCTGTGTGCATTTGTATACGCGCTGCCGACGGCCTATCCGCACTAACGCGGCAACGGTGCTGCCACCTATAGGTCGATCTCGCGGCCAATAGAGACAAAATGTTAATGAAAACCAACAGACAATCAAGCCAAGGAAAGTATAGCGGACGTTATTTGTAGTAATTACCTTTAAAATGTGAAGAAATTAAAGTGGACGAAAAGACAACTGGCAGCCAGCAGCCTTCAACCGAACCGGCAACCTCGAATAACGCGTCCGATGATCTAACGATTCAGCTACGGCGGCGGTCGTCCTCCCGTCCACGTTATCGGGTATGTGTGCCCATTTAAACATGGGAAAGAAAGTGAGGGAAAAGTGCCCCTTCTTTTGTTGTTCATACAGGGTGTTTCACGTAACTAGATCCAACTATTAAAAAAAGAAAAAGAGTTCACCGCAACTAAATGGAACCAACGGCATATGAATTGCCGTCATGTGGCACTCGTTGTTTCATTTTTTTTTTGTATTGCGCTTTACTGGGTGATTAAAATACATTGTGCAAAGTTTTTAATAGTCAATTTAGGGCCAAGTGCGTTTCGTTACGTTGTAGAGGGTATTCCAAAATGACAAATTCAATTTTTGTGGCAACGTGCATGCTGCGTGGTGATTTTTTTTCCGTCGCTTAAAGAGAGCTCGCGAAATATGAAGTAAGACCACGTGACAGCGCCCGTGCGTTACCGTGCTACAGCGCTCTCAAACGTGCTTCGAGCGAAACAACCGGCGCGCGTACCGTGGCGAAATGAGTGGACGCGGCTCTAGGCATCGATTTCACAGGGCGTCAGCATTTTCGGCGGCCGCACACGACAAGGAAGCGCCCTCATCCCTGATAAGCGATAGGTTGACGGCCCGCGTGCGGGCACATGGGAGGGACAGGCCTAAGATGAAGGCTTTAGATACGGGGTACTATCCTGGACACGTTCAAGTTCCGCCATCTTGTCAAATTTCGTAATTGTGGCATTTTAAGCCAATCGGAGGGGCCGTAGCAGCCCTCCGGGCCAATCAGACTTGACCAATGGTGGAATTCGACAACATGGTGGAATTTGACAAGGTACAGAATAGCACCTACGCTGCACCAGGGTATTGCAATACTAGGACCCTGGTTGCATCTTGCTTGTGAACAATATAGGCTCAATCCTTCTTTCTTTCTTCTCTTCTGTCCACGTGTAATAATAAGCAACTGGAGAAAGTACAGTTATTTTTCCTTCTTTGCGCCTTTTCCTCTCTTCTTTCAGGTACCACATAGTCACGACGTCGTTTATTTTGGCGATAGTAGAGAAATATAGCTCAGCGTTTTCTGGCGCAATTATGTTTATTGATGGTTTTCGAAACAAATTTTCCTTCATGTGCTGTCACTGGGCTGTCGTACTAACTACTGCAATACTTGCAGCGTTGCTAAATAAAATTTCCCTGTAAGGAGGCGCCTTATATAAGCAACCATTGGGTTCGTTCTGCTTATTCGTGCCATGGTCACTGATAATCATGCCACTGAGAAACCAGAAAACGAGAAAAATTTTCCTTGCGTAAATGCTATTTGAGAACACTTACATCAGAGGCGAATGTGAGGAAAAAAGTTCGTTAGCATAGTGCCTCTTGCGATAAGCCGAAATACGGCTGTGCGGATAAAATTTTCACAACGAAGTACAAAATATCTTTTGTGAAATACCAGTATACTTTCACAAGGCTTTTGTTTCGGGTGTTATTTCAGGCCTGTACTGAAAATTGCTTCTGCGAAGAACGCTCAGGTTGCGCGGCACTTGCGAAGTCCTTGATTTAAGAGACAAGTAATTTCGCATGAGAGTCAGGTTTCAAGCGGCTTTTTAAGTAATAGTTTTGATCTGATACATGATAGGGAATCAACGGAACTTAAGGAACGTCGCACTGCCCATCAACATAAAACAGAACATTGCAGAACACTTAGGTTGTTTTAAGCTCGTACGTAATTTGTAGAAGCACAGTCCGGGTCACTGCTCTTATCTTGCATGTGAGAGACGCGTTTCCCTCGCCCCCTTTTCGCAACAAATAGCATAGGGCGCTTTGTAAAGTTCAATTATGTCAGGCATTGAGTGCTGTGAAACGCTTTGTGTAGAAAGTGTCTCGACTACTCAATTTCTTTATGTCGTACCGCAAGACGTAAATAAATCAGAGCACTGATAATAAAAAAATATGCGTGGTTTTAACTGGCTTAGCGTCATAAGGGCTAATGTGCAGCGTAGCTGAGGTGAAGCGTCAGCAGCGAAGTGCAAAGTGGAAAACTAGGCGAAGATGGGCATGGAAGGAGCCTCCTCTCCGCTTGACCACCTGTACGTCTCCAACCTCCAACTCACCTCCCCTCCTCAGCAGCCTCCGCTATACTATGCTATACCCTCCCTCCCCCTCACATCGTTCACCCTCACTCCCCTTTCCCACCGCTTGCTATGCTATAATATACGTGGCTATACTATGCTTCACTCTCCTCCCCCTCACCCTCCTTCGCTAGGCTCCGGACGTTCTCCTCCCGCTTGAGCTCGGCTTTAACAGCCAGCTGTAAAATAAGGATAACAAGGGCAAGGTTTCTACAATGGTGAGCTCAGTCAACCTAACTTCTGTTCATCCTGCTACGCACCTGTATGCATGAAAAGGTAATATTGTAGCTCAGACAGGATAAGAGAGCTTGCAATACGAACTGAAAAATAGTTCCAGGTATAATCAGCGGGTGGTATCCAGCAGCGCTCTGAATTCACGGGGCATAGGCACATGTATATAAGAACTCGACGAAAAAGAATTAACGCTCACATGTGATGTCGTCCACTTTATTCACAAATACTGCAGACAAAATGGTCAGTCGTTGTAAAAACTGCGGAAACCTCGAGTTATTGTATTTTGCAGGCTGTGCTTCTCTAAGTCTCGGCGGAGTGCGCGCACCATTGGAGTCTAAAGTATCGAAGGCAGCACAAAATGTCATCTGAATGGACATAGAAATTACACACGTCTATGCAAGCATCACAGTTAAAAACTAGGATTACCATGGCGTGGTTTGAAAAAAATGTAACATCAAACATGCCACTTACCAGAAGACGCAGCACCACTGCATGCCAAGTTCTGTCTTTCAGTAATGGGAAAATTTCAGCAGAGTTTTGAACGAAATGGCTACTGAGGAAAAATATGGTGATACAGTCCAAAGTGCCTATACATACCAGCGTGTGACTGCCGCGCTTAAAAGGCTAAATTGGATCAGAAATGCTGAGAAACATTTATATATACATTCCTCAGTTCCAAACAAACGAAAAGCTAGACAGGCTCGCATAAAGTCTGTTTTATTTCTTATACTTAATTTTCCAAAGCAAGTACCTAATACGTCCGCTCACAAAATGATTACTGATCACATCGATCTATCAAAACATACACGTTGCTATTAAATACAATACAGGCGTCCAACATTGTGAAGCACTGCGCTTGAAAACGAACTCAATACTAATGGCAGGTACGGTTTGAACTAGGCTGTGCGTTTTCAGGTTTCACTCATAACAACGTAGAATTGTGTCGCACCATTGAAAGAGGAACTCCCTTTATATAAACTCGAAATTATTCGCTCAGCGACATGGAAAATCACAGAGGCAGCTATCCTCACCACGTTACGATATTTAATAGGTTCACTGATAAATATTTATAAATGCTACTGCAGTTCTTTAAGTACATCCAAGCACACCCCCCCCCCCCACCCTCATTCTCCCCACGAACATTTTCTACGCACACGCGCGAATGAAATGAAAGCTGCCAGCCTGACAATCATGATTAGTCAGCTATGCGCTGTGTTTACCTAAAGCCAAATACCGCGTCATAATTGCAATATTTCACAGCAATCCTGTATGTACACGGAGAGCCTTGTTGCCTTCTTAAGCATTTATTGTTGTTGTTCATTCATCGCTGCTCTTTTTGTACTTGTACTGACCACCCTGCTTAGACCATGAGTCCGCAGTAATAAATAAATAAATAAATAAATAAATAAATAAATAAATAAATAAGATAAATAAATAAATAAATAAGATAAATAAATAAATAAATAAATAAATAAATAAATAAATAAATAAATAAATAAATAAATAAATAAATAAATAAATAAATAAATATGGTAAATTGCGTTTTACATAGATGTATAGATAGCCATTTTTAATGATATTCCCGGAGATGTTAGCCTGGTTTATCGCCTGGCTTGCTACTCCAGGTATTGGGCGATGGCTATGATATCTACTATGATCCCATATACACACAAATAATACGTACAGTCCCAAACACATGCATATACACAAATGAGTCATTCATAAATTTCGTTAAGGAGAGTTTTAAGTTGCAGACGTTGATGTTTCTGGAGCCGTTAATAGAGGCCGAAGTGGTGATATACGTTCCCTCCACTTTCGAAGTTAGCCTACGTTGGTGAATGAGCCATTTCAGTGCGATAGCTCTATGGGTTGGCAAATGTCATGCCAATTTACAGTCGACAAAGCATTGTATCGTGACGTCGGGAAATGTTTTTTGGCAGCTGCTTCTATAACGGATGGAGGCCGTAGCGACGGTTAAGGGTCAGCGGAGTATTCCAGTGATTTACCGTTGTATTAGGCGCGATGTGGTGAAGTTCTCTTGCAGCGTCTACTCTCGATAAAAGTGTAAGTAGTATCCGTGCTCCGGCGTGTTCACATAGGACAGCGTCATCGGCGAGGCGGTTATCACTGATGCCACAATGTGCCAGCAGCCACTGTAAGAACAAGTTTCTCTGGTGGCGGATCAATTAGGTTCAATGAATTAGCTAGAAACATCTCTCAAGCTCCCTGTCCAGATACTTACAAACCGTGTTGCCTTTCCTTTTAAGAAAGCTTTCCCTTTACTCTTTCTTCTCTCCACCAATTTGTACAGGTGCCACATGTTCTCTAGCGACGCACGGCACCGGTCGAAATTCACTGGCAACTACCCCTACAGTGTGTCCAGGAAACTATCGGTCAGTGCGCTCTCTACCAAGAAACGCGACAGTGCTGCAGTCCTATATTCTGCCGCTTTCGACAGACAAGCTTGTAGCCGGCCAAATTTCCTGTGATTACTGTTCTCTCTCTCTCTTTCTTCTTACTCTTCATTTCCTTCTTTCTTGCTTTGTGCGCCCTCATAATAAAATGCCTTTAGCTTTTGAAGCTGTCCATCTTGGACGCATTTTGTTCCGTTGCTTGGGTGTGTGTCCAAGCGTGCCTCAACAAAACAATGCAAAATGTCGTGCCGCAAAGCCTGTCAAGACATGACTGCGACTGAAAAGATGCACACTAATGTACAGGCACGCATAAAAACAATCATGACCACATGGGTCGCCTGTGTCGTTGTGATCACTTTCCTTCGTGTCACCGCTTTCGCGTGCAGCCTTTTGTTTGCAACAGTAACGTCTTCCTACGTATAGCAAATATATCAAGAAGAAACCGCACAGTGACTCTCGCCAGGACTGTGGAGAAAAACAGAAGTTGCGACCATCATCATCCAATCTGCGACCTGAATAATGAACGAATGAATTTTCAAAACTCCTCCCACATACACCTTTACTGCCACCGGCAGCACGTTGGTAGCGTGATTAGGGAAGGTGGCTGGGACATGCCGTTAAGTTACAAATAATTCATTGATAATTCGGCGACACTGTGTTTTTTGTTTGGTCATTCATAAACTGTAGTTCGCTTCGGTCAACATGTTGCCGGCGAATTACTAGCCGCTCTGTAGGGCAAACATATAGTTTGTTTAGGACTATTGATTTACTTGTTGGATGCGAAGGTTGCTGAAAGTATACAGAAGTTCTGAACACGCCTGCATTTTTTTTTGCTTTAATGTGAAGTTTTTTCTCTCTTTTTTTGCCACATACATAGAATGTGTTGGCTACGGTTTGATGTGTCGCACAATGTGATACGAAGGGCTAGGGTTCGATATATAGTTATCGGTCTTAATGCAGTATCTGTTCTTTGGGCTCGGTTCGAGAGTGTGCCCTCTAAAGTGGAGATTTTAAGCCTGTGGCTCCTTTTAGCGGCTGCTGTCTTGCCCAACTGACATGATGCTGAGAGAGTGTAAAACGAGGCTGTTCGGCATAACCAGAAAGATACGCGAGTTTCAACGGAAACAAAAAAACTCACAGGGTCCTATATACATACGCCTAAGACGACTCGAAGGCGGAGGCCTTTTTTTTTTCTGTGGCCAAGCGATGATGTAGTGTGATGACGTAAGGATGTGACGTCACGCTATGTGACGTCACAGTGACGCCACGAAAATGTCACACATTTTGGCGATCTGTGACATCATGATGACGCCATTTGCCGATGTCATCACGTGATGACGATTTTTTGCATCACTCGAGTTGACGCCGCTGTTGACGACAATCAATGTTCGCGTTTGATGAGACATCTAAGTGTGTCGCCATAATATGCGGCCGAAGCTTGTACTGGTTAAGATGCGCCGACCAGTGCACGAACTTCTTCGAAACGCAGCGCAGATTTAGAACACGTCCCCACAAGAGTAACAACGCACAGCGGTAGCGATGAGGACTGACGAGTGTGTACAGGGCACAGGCATAAGAAGCGAAGCAATCAGCACAAAATTGCTCGAAAAGCGAATGCGTTTTGCTTTGTAAGCACAATGTCGGCCGGCGTCAATGCGCACTCAGGCCACAGCAGCAGTGAAAAATAAGCGCGTCGTTTACCGGTTACACAAGCACATCGAGAACGCCAATTTACATTTGCAATGCTCTAATGTTCCAATGTCATAAATTGTCCATTGGTTAATTATACTTCAAATTACAAAGCGCCGCATTACGGATACGACCTTGCTCTGATTTTGTAGAGGTACTAGCCAAAGAATGTTTGCGCCTTAAAACAAGCGAATGAGAATGACCAGCAAAAAGTAACTGTTACGCTGATAGCCAGGTCACTTTCCAGTAATTCTTCAATTACTTTATAAGGACTGTACAGAGTAACTGTAATTAGTTAAGTTTTTAAGGGAATAATTGAAAGTGTAATCGGTTACCTCTTTCAGTGAATGTGCAAGTCTGAGAAGAGCGTACTTCAGCGTACCTCTCCTCTTCCTCCCTCCGCAGTTTGGAAACTATGAACGGCAAGCGGTTGTGTCCTGGCCTGCCTGATTTACTCACATACTACGAGAATAGCAAGCACTTCTTATTGTTGGTTAGCTTTTGGCTAAATGATGGCCACTGACGGTTGTCATGTTGGTTAAATGACGACTAGTGTTAACTACATTAGGGTAAGTTTCGGGTAATGTTTGCTGGTGTAGGCTATCCACTGTTATAGCAACCTTGTTTTCATTCAATCATAACCCAGTAATTGCCTACGCGATGCCCAGGCTCATGACATGAATACCTACCTCAAGCTCAGAAACCGACCTATGCCGACCACATTTGACTATCTGTGATATCAACGCGCACCCTCGGATGATGCGGTGGTCTTAGTGTGTTGTCTTTTTTTTTTAATTTGTTATTTGTGGGTACGGTCGCAAACCGGACGCGTGTCTGGTTGACCTCGCTGCCTTTCGTTCTCTCCGCATCCCTCTCTCTCTCACTCGCCATCAATATACGAGTTGGTTCTCCCTGAAACTTTTACGTCGTTGCTGCGATGGAGCGCTACAAAAGTTCGCAGCACGAGAAGTTCTTCAGGAGAGACTTCTTCCTGCCGTGTTTCAAATCGTCGCTACAACCGAAAATAGCGCTTTCGATAACACCACAAAAAAGCTACAGTAAAATCAATTTTGCCGTCTATTGCATATGTTATGCTAAGAAAACTAAGCAATAATTATTCACTTATTAATTCATTAACTAATTAGCATCTAATTTAAAAGTAGGCGTAGTACTTGTTTTACCGCCGGATGCTAAATGCAATATTCTACGTTAAAGTTTAGGAATGTCGAAGTATTTCCACATCGGTCTTTCATAATTGCAATCCTTGTTGCAACTACATTCACGCAGGCCAGGTCAGGCTTGTTGTCACCGCCTTGTCAGTAATTGCATCTTATTAAGAAACAAGGACAACTGATCGTAAATAATTACGAGCCAAATTACTTGTTAATTATCGCACTATCAACTTCTCCAATTCAAGTTATCTAGCCTTGTGCCTTCTTCAGGTTTGCTTAATTGATTACTTGCGAGGACGAGAAGGCAGATCACAACTCGGCCGCTTTCAGGGCTGTCGGATGATTTAATAGAATTTTTCTGGCGCTAAAATGTAGCAAATTAACGCGGTTGTCTGGCCATGCGTGCATTGCAAGCTAATTACAAAAATAAAAAAGATAGCATTTTGATCGCATCCCGTTATAACTAGTGCCACAAAAAGAGAAGTCTCATCGACATTTCTCAACGTTGTTTGAGAAGTTTCAAAGGAACTGCCGACACCGACTTAACGTATTATAATTTATAAGCTTCCGAAACAACTTCTTAAAGTTGGGCGATAAAGCGTAAAGCTGGTTAATTATTCCGCCAGCCATAGCTATTTCAACTCATTCTATATTCCTTACAAACAGAAAAAGATACACTGTTTTACACTTAAGAACTGGGAAATCTTGTTGGGCCAGTTTTTCTTTATAAAGCTCAGGTGCCTGCAAATACCCTTATAAAATGTGCGTACCATATTGTTCAGAGTGAGGGAAGCAGTTTTTTTCCCCTAAAATTTTGCGTTCAGCACCGAGCAAACATCTTGAAGCGAAGGCGCCGGGAAATATATTCTCGGAAGAAATAAGCTAGATTTCTAGGTACGAGCGGTATCGTATGACCGCAACTGAAACTGAGGTCTGCGGTGATCCTCTAATCCAGACTCAGCTTCAGCCGCAGTAAAAATTACCAGAAACTACTGAAAGTGTTGCACTTTTTCTCTGAATGCTCTCACAAAATCGTGCTCTATACTTTCACAAGCCTTACCAGAGGGATTAATATGGTGCGTGGGGACGTGGGAGGAAATTGTGGTACCAGAACGTCATTCATTTTATCAGCTCGCAGAGTGAATAATGTTTTTATATGCAAAGCCGCTAGCGTAGCGGTTCATCTGCGCTGCCTTAGCGTTTCAGTTATTTATTTGAAAGCAGCGTGCAAGCACCTCGTTGATTCATAGGCTTAGCTTTACCGCTGTATCATATAAAAGAATGGAGTAGCGAAGTGCTTTCAACCTCAATCCAAAAACAGCGTGAGACATGAATAATAGAGCAAAATATAAACGGCTCGTGGCAGAACTTTTCTTAAGCAGTATGACCCATGAGTAGCTCTTACAGTGTATTACATGCCTTTCGAAAGTTCTGTTCAGCAACAATGCTTCTCTTAGTATTACTGGTTGTGACACGCGTTGCGCACTCTCTCTAAATTCAGGTCTTTGTCTATAAACAGCTAAGAAGAGAGCCAGGTATCAAGTCCATGCCTGGATAATACTTTCCATATAAGGTGGCGTATATATAGTTCTTTATATTTTTCAGAAATTTCTTTATATCTTCCTTTACGGTTTTGACGCACAGTCTAGAAAGGAAAGGAATGGGAAAACAGGAGAGAAAGGAAAGACAGTTATGTTATCCAGTTTAGAATTATCGGTATGCTACCCTGCACAGGAGAAAGGGATGGGGGAGATTGAGAGTTAGAAGAGTAAAGAAAGAGAGAGAGAGAAAGAGAGGGGGAGCGCACACACAACATGACAGTCCATCAGCCTTGTTCGGTATACGATATCGCTATCAGTCTAAAGCCGCTCGTGGAAATCTATTGCACTTAAAGATTTTAAAAATGACTTCGTCGCCTTCATCCTCAATGACCTTTCAGGATCACAATCCAGGATGGTTGCTACCGGCATCGGTCTGTGGTCAAGGCGAGCTACGGTGATTGCGAGTGATCGTCTCTGCACAGCGTTGCGAGGACAGTCGCAGAAGATGTACGGTAAAGTATTCTCGATACCACCACAGTCGTTACAAAGAGCGCTGTTGGCTGTTCCCATACGAAAAAAAAAATGACTTCGTGAAAGCTACTTTTAGCCATAACCGGCATGGTAGAGCGGCCTCTCTTTGGCGGAGTCCAGGTGGCATTCGAAAACGTACGAAAGCGTTCAGGTGGTGTTGATGATAGTTTTGGCTACTTGCTGTATTCCTTGTGGGACGCGTAATATATGTGCGCGCGTTCGAAGCTTGCTACCACGATCAAACTTTGAAAGGGGTATAGCATCTTCCTTGTCGCCATGAATAAATAGCATGTTCGTCGCTTATCAAGCCGCAGTGGCTTGGCACCACGAAAGGCCACGTGGTGTCCTTTGTCAAACTAAATATGAATTAGGCATCTTATCTCGAATGCCACTTGTTCGTATGGTCCATGCCGCAGGGTTGAGAACAGATTGTAGGGCTGCCTTGGAATCGCTGAATATAGACCCTCGGTGCGGTTGTTTCGCGATTGACAACACAAAGTGCAGCGCGAAGTGCCGCAAGCTCCGCAGCCGTCGATGTCGTTGGGCGGTCGGTCATAAAACCGATGGTTATACCTCCCGCTGGGACAACTGCTCCGGACGAATACCGGAGAGTCGTTGAGCCATCAGGATAAATATGTACGTGGAAGGCATATGCATCTCTAGAGCCTAGTTGCAGCAGAGACGGCTGTTTCAGGGCAGGCAATGGCAGCTCTGATTTTTTTTTCCGGTACACAGCATAACCAATCACACAGCACAGCATAACGGTGCACAGCATAACGAATCAAGCAGCAAGGAGGAATCGGTGATCTAGATGCGGGGCTAAAGCCTGACGGAAAGTTGGCGGATTTGCTCGAGATCGTTGCGCAGTATGATGCTTGCGGCCTAGGCAGTGTTTAAAGATGGCGGCAATGAGCTCGGGCGCAATGTATGTTGTGAGCTCTCAAGGCTTCCACTTAAATGAGCATTTGTATCGGTTCGTCTCGGACGATGGCAATAGTCGCCTCTGTTGACGCACATTTTGGCAGACCAAGGCAAACTGAGTGCCTGATCTTGTGCAGCCTGAGGAGCGCGAACACAACAAGGTTGTCTTGCAAGTGTTAGTTAGTTCAGGCAGACTCTATCTCACAAACCCGAAAGAGAAGGCTCTGTACTATTGTATTACATCTACCGACAGGTTTTTTCGCCCAGGAACTTGAACAACTAGGCAATTTCCGTCAGGTGCTGTTTCAAGTAGGTCACGTGTGAGCTCCAAATGAGGTTTCTATCAATGATTATGCCGAGAAGTTTGTAGGCTCTGGCATAAGAAATAACCTGCCGTCAATAGAAATGGCATAGCGTGTCATTGGTTTGAGCGTGAATGCCACTAATGCGCATTTTTCCGGTGATATCTTGAGGCCTTGTTTGCTGAAGTAGCTTGTTGTCAAAGTTGCAGCCTTTTGAAGCCTCGCACGTATTTGAGGTCGTGTAACGGTTGAGGTCCAGACACATATGTCGTCTGCGTATACGGATATCGTGATCGTACTTGGTGGGTATTCGACAAGTTGAATGAGGGAGATATTGAATAGTGCAGGGCTTAGTGCTCCGCCTTGAACACCTCGGCAGGCGTTCCTAAGGCGTTCCTAGCGTCGTGTGGCTGGGCCGTCGTCGCTCCGTACAAATAATGATCTTGCACCCAGGTAGCTAGAAATCAATCGCAAAAAACATGGCTGATCACCCTTTCATAGGAATCGGTAAAACACGAAAGTGAAATGTGTCTTCACAGGGATAGTTGAGCGTTTATTGTGCATTGTTTCGCCACAAGGGCAAAGGAATGAATGCTATACCAACAAATTGTAATGCCACGCGAAGAGCGGCAAGCAGCTCGAAACTTACAGCGCTCGAAAGCAGAAAAGACGCACAAAAAGAACATATACCGGACGAGTGGTGTATGTTCTTCTGTCACAATTGTTACTTTTTGTGTGTGAGCAGCGCGCTCCTTTCGGAAACGCGGCCGTTGCAGCGAGCGAAGTGACCTTCGTGCTCTCTGTAACGTCAACGGAAACTTTCGGTGAAAGCAAAAGACGTACAAACCACCCCCATCACGAGATAAGCGCGTGCGCACGGGAGACACCACCTGTAGAGGCGCACTCGTATCGCAAAGCGCGGTGCGACGACGTTTAAAGCGCGCTCTTCGCGCTATCTCGCCAGTGATAACAAGAACACGCTGAAGCCACCGAGCTCCGAGTACCGCAACGGTAAATGGTGTATATATATACAGTGAAACCTCGGTGATACGAATCTCACGGGTCCACCAAAAATATTCGTATCATCCGAAATTCGTATCACCAGAAAGCATGGAAAATTAGCACGCGACGAAACAAAGCTGGTGTACATTTTCATTTATTGTTTGTCAGGGCTGCGGCAACGTCAGGAAGAATCCTGAATAAATGTCAGTTAAGGTTTTAGATGTCGGCAATCATACCAGCACTCGTAAATATACGGCCCGTACGCGTGCATTTAATTAATGAACCAGGTGCGTTGTGACCCGCGACACTCGGAGGCCGTGACTCGTCTCCGAAGGTTTAATCTGACCGTAAGAAAAGTGTTTTCCTTACACCGTGATTCTGACGATTTGGCGGTGTGGCGCGCATGCCCACGCTTGAGTTCCCGTGCTCGCACGTGCTTGGCGCGTCTTCCGCGACAGCGCGGACAGCACCTCTTCGAACCTGGGTGGTAGCGAACGTTCGTATCAAACGTCGCTGGGTGAAAATCGGTTCGCAACAACCGTACTCTATTACATTGAGGCCAATGGGCCTTGGCCGGGACCAACGAAAAAATTCGCATCACCCCGAAATTCGTATGAGCTGTGATCGTATCACCGAGGTTTCACTGTAGCTCGCCGTTAGCAAGTTGAACAACGTACGGTCTGTGGCCGAGTGGTTTCGCGCCGCACGCTGCGGAGCGTGGGGTCGTAGGTACGACTCCCGCCAGAGGAACTTTTTCTTCTAGTTTATTTTCTTTGCCATCTGTTAGTGCCATCTGTTACAACGTCATATCCGTGACGGAAATACGTCGGTGTAGCCGTGGTGGACCCCGGCATAAAACACTTTAGTCTTAAAACTCGACCCCCAAGGCCAACTACTTAAAGTGCACCGAGAAGGGCCTCGTGGAGTACGCTATCGTATGCGCCTTTTACATCCAAGAACAATGTGGCAGATAGTCGCTTACGTGACCGTTACTGTTGGACATACGTAACGTGGTCAAGAACATTATCTACGTATCAACGGTCACATCGGAAACCGGCTGTGGAGTTTGAATAAATCTTCTATTGTTCAAGATACCAGGCCAGGTGGCCAATGATTATTCGTTGCATCATCTTACGCAGCTGGCCAGGGCAAGAGGGCGGTACGAGGCAAGTTCAGAACAAAAGCCAAAAGATAGCGGGAGCATCGTCTTACTAATTCTGTTTTTAGAGGCTGTATGCTTTTGAAATTTACATTTGGCCTACAGTAGAAGACATGTATTGTGTTGAACAAAACAATAACATAAAGTGAAAAAATTGCGTTACTTTTGCGCTGAATTTCACTGTGTGGCGCAGTTTCATCACCATGCCTGAGCCAACACTGCCAGATGCCCCACATTATACGCAGTCCATAGAAAGCGAGAAAAAACAAAAAAACAAAGACACCGGGACAAGCGAATTTCTGAAAGCGTCATGAGCACAGCAATGTGAACAACAAACACTGGCCCCTGCACGAAACTTTATTGTTGTTCTAGCTGTCTACAGCATCGCACTTGTTTTGTTCTTTTGGTGTTTCCGAGGCCGACAAAACCTTTTGACCCACCTTCCTCACACATGCTGTGGACGCACAATGCCTTTCTCGTCCGAATTACGGTGGGCGCCCCCTCAACTGTTCTAAGACTTCATTAGCGGTTCGAGTGGACCGTATTTACAATGGCAAGGTAAACATGCTTGAAAAAGTGGTCGGGCCGGCGTTTTGGTGAGCTTATGGCATACTAGGGCGCAAATCTGAATTGCTAATGAGCGAACCGCATTTCCTGTATTCGCTGCACATCGAGAAGCAGCATGAATTTTTGTCTAGTTTTTTCGTAAAACACCACTGTGGATTTCCAAGGATCAGCGTATGAATGTTAAAAGCAAGAAAGACTTGGCCCATGCGTCTTCGTTGCTCGCTACGGAGAATATGATCATGCATAGAGGAGACTGCTCTATTTTATACCGCATTAAAAATTTCTTAGGTCGCAGTCCTACTCTGTCCGTATCAACAAGTATGAATTCTCTAACGCACGGGTAATGTAAATAAAAATGAGTTGTGATTTGTTTATATCGAGGCAAAAACATTCGGATATCATACCGACACAATAACATTGCTTCAAAGCAGCACTGTACTAAAGTACATTGTTCTTGTGCTAGTACGTGGATATTTGAAGCCATTCTAGCGTAAATGAAACGGACACCAGGAACAGAAGACGGCTGGCACACTGCATGACTTGCATATGTAAACCTTGGTTTCTGAAAACCAATATTTTGAGTAGAAGCTAAGAAACTACCGAACGTGAACTTTTATATGCCTTTTATATCCGTAAAAGAACCACGCATTCAAAGAAGAATGCTTGTGTGTGTCTATTCACACTGTATTTTAATCATTTTTCATGTGACGAATGTGTGTGCAAGCTCATTCTATGCACGTTTTCGTCTAGACTTTTTGAGGACCGCAAAAAAGTCAGTTGTAAGGTCAGCAGCTACAGTTTTCGGCTTTTTGTTCCTTCACCTGAGGTATTAGAGCTTCAATGGCTTTGCTAAGCATTGCATCATCTTCAGTAAAAGGGGGAAGTCTTCACACTGTTGAGAATAAAAGTGCATGGGGGAATGTGAATTATTTTCCGATTGAACTGAAATGAAACTTGACAATTATCGCTTTAAAAATAGGCTTTGTATTTTCACTCCAGCGCATATTTTCTGATTGGAATGGGCCCTACTTCAGACGTGACTGCATACCCTGTAGAGTGGTAACGTAAGTATCCGAGTATCAGGATTGCCCAGAAGATACGCTCGTCGTTTCACGCAGACTGGTTAGACGTAGCTTCGACCGATGCGTTCCATGTAAAAACGGCTGATACCGTATTTTCTAGCGTATAATCCAGCGCTAAAGTCCCGATGTGCGTAGTACGCAAATTTTGGTGGGCAAGGCGGCTTCGCGGCAGTGCTTTTCAGCAATGTAAAGATGGTAGCTACACGGCAACGCGCAGGGATCTCTAAAAAAAAGAAAGAAAATCCGTGGTTTGTCGTTGGAGGTGGGCGTTATGTGCTGGGACGGGTTAGGCGGTAAAAAATACGGTACATATGGCACATCAGTAGCCTGTTAAAACACTGTGTGTATTTTTGCGATGTACTGGAGTGAGTAAACAACATTTGGTACGTCTTGATAATCTCACATGCCGGATTGCCAATCACACACTTGCTTCTAATATATCTATCTGCTTTTCCACTGCCTCTGTCTCTCAGCCCGTCAATGAATTTCACAGATTTTGTATCGAAAATGTCTGCAGCTTCTAAAGTAACTGTCATCTTTTTCTCAACAGTAGGTAGATTGTGGCAAAACATTGTGGCATTGTAATAAATAGCTTTATCTTCATAACTAGTAGTTCATATTTCGTATTGTGAAGGTAGTCATTGGTTCGAAGATCTTAGTTCTAGTTTTTCCTAGACTGTTACGTACTTCAAATACCTCAGATAAATTAAAAATTAAATTGGTCGTTTTGTGCGCCAGAACCATGATATCATGTGAAGCACGCCGTGGTGGGGGACATTGGAAACAATTTGACCACCCGAAGCTCTTTAAGCTGTGCCTAAATCTTGGTGCACGTTAATTTTTGCATTTCATCTCATCGAAATGCAGCTGCCTTAGCCGGGAAACGAGCCCCTGGCTTCGTTCTGGGCAGCGTGCAAGGAATGAATCAATGAATCTAAAAATGCATAAAGTGCTGTAATCCGCCTAAGGTGTGTTTCAAAACTTCATCAGATATTTAGCTTCAACCTGACCTAAGAACCACTTGCGCACCCAGATGATGCAATACTAAATATTACTGTAGCGCCGTCTCACTGTGTTGATGCGAAAGATATAAAGCTTTCTCGCAATTTATGACGTGTTCCCGTATGAATAGCTTATCCTGAGGGCTACTTTAACGGGGAAACGACAGGGAGCTAAGAAATCATGCGCAATTAATGAAGTGGTGGCAAGAGAAATCAGCTTTAATTGGTTTCTTGCGAAGAGGATTGAATCGGGTTGCATAGCGTGCCTCTTCGCCGAGCGTGCTCAGGAAGTTAACGGAAATAAAAATGCTGCTCATATAGACGCGAGTACCTGTCCGGTCGTTGCGTGCAGCCCATGCATGTCTCCCGATTCGTGCACTTCTCAGCAGCTCGCTGCAGTTGCGCTGCGAGCGCTGCTAGCTATCAGTCAGGCTTCTCACAGCTCCCGGTTTCTAAACGTTTTCAAGGTTTGTGTCGACTTGCCTTCCTGTGAAAGTGCGTGAGAAATTTATGACCACTTCTGGCGTCTACTGAGAAGACGAACAGTCATTCACGGCAAGCCGTGCCATCATCAGACTCGTCCTTCTCGGACCACTGGCAAGTAGGCCTAAGTCGGCGTCTGCGTCCAGAACTGCCCATCGCTACCACGCTACCCGCAACGGTGACGGCGTCTGATGCCACGGTATCAACGGTCACCATGGATACAGACGCTTCGGCCCAAGCTGCTGCATTGAAAGCCCCTGGTAAGCGTCTACCTTCGCAAACTGCCATGGACTTGCACAGTGAGCACGATTCGGTCCCGAATGCCAAGCGTGCGTGTACGACCCCTTCCCTCCGATCGGAAAAACAGACGCCGACTCCATACAAGGCTGTCATCAATGCGCGCGCTTGCGTCGACTCTACCATCGAAGTGCGTTCAAGCTGCTCTAGACGCATGTCTCCAAACAACGGGATTTCGAGGATTCAGCATCCATCGACAGACAAACACAGTGTCAGTGTGGCTACCGTCACTAGACACCGTTCGTCGCCTCCAGCAGCTTAAGCAGATTGTTCCCTCAGTCGGCCAACCTGTTCCTGTCCAGGCCTATCTAGCGTCGGGCGTTGACCTTCGGCGGTATGTGGTGGCTGGCGTCGACCCTAGAGAAGACCAAGATACCCTGCGCAGAGAGCTCTTCTGCCCTCAACATACCATTGTTGCCGCACGCCACATGGGAAAGAGCGGTACTTGTCTCGTCACTGTTCAAGGTCCCTTGGCCGCTCCGGAGAAGATGTACTACTACGGCTGCGTACTCCGCCCCCGACCTTTCAAGCCTGCTGTCATATTTTGCTATGGATGCTATAGAAAAGGACACATGAAGGCATCTTGCCCTAACACACAGTCGGATGCTGACATGGACGCAACAGCCGGCTCCAATTTTCGCTGTGGACTTTGCAAGTGCGATGACCACGACATAACATCACCTCAATGCCCGACTAAACGAAACGCCACTCGAGAGCTTCGACATAAGCGTCAACAATCAAGTCATTTAGGCGGCGCCAGCGTTCTCCATTTGAATAATAGTTTCGAGATCTTGGCGGACTTAGAACCGGACGACTCTCACATCACCGAGGCTACGTCTTTCGCCGAAAAGAAAAGTTATAGTGCCGCGGTCAAAGAGCCGCGCAAGAAGCTCTCCCCGACAAACTCTGCTCTTCCTGCTTCGCAAATGGAAACACCAGATGACCTTGTATCACTGGATACAAGATTGGCCCGACTCCAACAGGAGATAGATAACCTTCGGCGCCGTCGAGAACTTCTAGCAAAACGAGCAGCATCGTCGTCCACACCGCAGCATGACACAAACGTCCAGCCTATCCAACAGCCCCGGTCTTCGTCGGCGGACCTGACACCCATGGAACTTCTACAATTCGTGGCTAAACAGCTGGTGTCACTGACGCAAGTTCTGGCTTCAAATCTTCCTCAATAATGTCGTCGCAACACTCCCGGCCACAAAACGTCCTGCAATGGAACTGTCGTGGCCTACCAGGCAAGTTAAGTGAACTTCGCAAAAGGGTTCACCTCGGACGTCATGCTTGTTGGGCAGTACTCCTACAAGAACCAAATTCCCAGTTAAGTATCCCGTCATTCACATTATACGCTAATCCCAATATGCCAGATCGACGTTGCGTCTCTAGTAATGTCCTTCCAGGTAAAGCCACAATATATGTGCTCACAAGGCTGCCTCAAAGGGGCATCGATCTGTCAAAATGGTGCTCGCAATCACAGGAAGTCGTCGCGGTTAAAGTCCGCCTTCAGAAAACTGACGTAATTCTGGTATCGTTTTATGCCAAGCCGCACACTGGCTCATCTACCCGATTAAGATTGGGATGGATTCACTTCCTTCGAACTCAGCACTCAGGGTGCCCTATATTAGTCGGTGGCGACTTTAATGCTCCGCACGTGGCATGGGGGTATCCCACATCATCAGCTCGTGGGAATCATGTCTGGGACACATTTGTGGATGCACACTTCCAGCTGCTGAACGATGTTACAATCCCAACGCGCCGTGCTGACCAACCGCACGCTTCATCGTACTCGCCCGATTTGTCATGGTGGTTAGGATCCGGCGCAATTGGATGGCAACGTGAACCGGACTGCTGGGGAAGTGACCATTACCCCATCTTTCTCGAATTTCCCACCCACGGACACTCCCGACTTCGCCGCTGTTGTCGAGTTGTTCACTGGGACGCCTTTCGAGAGGCAGCACTCATACCACAGGACCAGTCGCCGCAAGATCTTCAAGATTTTCTTCGAAAGGCACTGGATTCGGCAACTAAAACGTCCTGGGTAGATGAAAGCCGCCCGGCCCCAGACTTGCAGCTGTTGCGCCTTTGGGCGGCCCGGCGCCGGGCTGAACTTGCTGCGGTGCGCGATCCTACGTCGATAGAAGCAAAAATTCAAATGCGGAGTATCGCGGCACAAGCTCGTCGGCATGAGCGAAGACTGGACAGAGGACGATGGCTAGATTGGTGCGCGTCTCTCGGACCCTCGTCACGCACAGCCTCTGTCTGGCGTACGTTTCGTGCAATGGAGAAGGGCCAACGTCAGCCCGACCCAACGGCTTCGGTGCTTCTAGCCACTGCGGATACCCCGTTGCATGCTGCACAACAAATCGCCCGGACGTTGTTCCCACACTATGATGTACTTCCTTCCCCTATAAATGACCATGTGACCCTGCCTTCGACGATAGGCCAACAACCTAATTCAGAGGCAGTTATTGGAATCCAAGCACCATTCACAATGGCCGAGTTGATAGCAGCTATCGACGCGTCTAAACCACGGACGACTCCTGGACCGGACGGATTACCTTACGAGTTGTTCAAAAACCTGAATGAGACATCCTTGGCCTCGCTTCTGGATAACATCAACCACGTGTGGGCTGAAGGCGATATTCCTGCTTCTTGGACGCACGCGGAAATCATACCGATACCGAAACCAGGAAAAGACCCTACTAATATACGCAACCTGCGCCCTATCGCCTTAACAGCGACTGTCTGCAAATTAACGGAGAAAATGCTCTCTACGCGAATAAACTGGTGGCTTGAACAATTCAAATGGTACCATCCTGCACAAATTGGATTTCGCACGCTCTTGGGCACAGAAGATGGACTTGGAGCACTTACTGGCATGGTCTTGGCAGGCAATAGGACACGCCGGGTGCGAACAATATTAGCCATGGATGTGCACAAGGCATATGATGAAGTTAGCCACAGTGCCATACTTGCCATTATGCGTTGCGTGGGACTACCCGAGCGCGTGTGCACCTTCGTACACAGGTTCTTGACTCAACGAACGTTTGCTATTCGTGTGGCGGGAAACGCAAGCGGCACCTTTAACTCAAAACGGGGAGTGCCACAGAGATCAGTACTTGCACCATTGCTCTTTAACCTGGCAATGCTACCCCTCGGACGGGCTCTGGCAGCGATCTCGGACGTGTATTACATCATATACGCTGACGATATCACAGTGTGGAGTGTTCACAACGACCTTCAACGACAGGAATCGGCGTTACAAGAAGCTCTAAACACAGCCGACGAGTGGTGCAGATGCATAGGATTGACCCTCTCAACAGACAAGACTCTCTACATGTCGGTTGCCAACAGCTGGGGCCGGCGACGACTTGTAAACACGCCTATTCAGCTGACATTATCTGGACGTCCTCTTACGCCAGCTCCCCAGCTACGTATATTAGGCGTTGTCATTACGGCAAATGGATCTGCAAAAGCTTGGATTCGCGAAATTAAGCAACAAGCGCACCAGGTGCTCCATCTGATACGACGAATCAGCTCCAAGGCTGGAGGTGCCCGCACGAAGATTGCCCGTTTACTTGTTCGAGCAGTGCTGCAGCCTCGCCTTATTTATTCGGCTCAATTTCAGCACCTTACAGTGAGAGATTGGGCCCGTTTAGAATGCATCAACAGAGAAGCGATGCGCGTCGTTACCGGGCTTCCACGATGCACACCTATCCCGATACTTCAGGAAGAGGCGCAACTAAACACCATCGACGAGTTGATTTATCAACGCCGACAAGCAAGGGAACTCAAGCCGTCATTTCTACCACCTGCTGCTGACTTAGCGGCATATATGGGCAATCCAGTGTCTGTCTCGCCACCTTCAATAGTAAGCCTTCCACCGTGGGATCACCGGCAACTAACGGATAACAAACCTATTGGCCGCCTCCGAAATCCAGTCCCTCGTCCAACGACTACCTTCCGGCGCCACATTGAAGAAGCAGATGCCGCACTCCCGACAGGATCACTGGTGGCCTATACTGATGCGAGCTGCACGGACACGCAGGTGGTTACGTCAATCGTGGTGCCGGGGCACCAAAACCTGTGTGTCAATCGATTGTACCTCCTGAGAGCTCCAGTTCCATCGGTCAGTGCTGAACTTCTGGCATTACGAGACGCAACAAAGTTGGTGAGCGCGGCTTCCGCATCGTCGTCATCCTTTACTATAATACGCACAGACTCTACATCAGCCATAAAGGAGCTCCGCAAGGTATATAACGCGCACACTTTCGCAGGTGATATACAGCGTATAACTGCACAGATGCCTGGCCAGATAAGGATACAGTGGATACCACGGGACACCATTTCTGCTCATATACAAGCTGACACCGCCCCACAGTGAGCTGCCACGTACTCTAGAAGCGCCTTTCCCGAGTGATCCCCGGGGTGAGTTCCTCCACCGCAAGGAGATTCTCCGCCGCACCACACGAGATTTAATTCCACCGTGTGGTTCAAACCTCCCAGGCGGGCTTACCCGCCAGGAGGAGGTGGTGTTGCGGAGACTTCGTGTGGGGGCGGCACTTACTCCGTCGGTCACATATGCCTGGCCACAACATCTGCATGGACCATTTGGGGATACTTGCCCATTCTGTACCACCGAAGCGTCCGCGGTTACAATCAAGCACCTGTTGTGGACATGCCCTGGCCTGAATCAGATACGGCGGCGCTACCTGAGAACAGTGGGCCTTCATCCGACAAGACCACCAGATTATGATTTGTGGCTCTATGGGCCCCACCGTAGAGCATTGTTGATGTATATAGCGGAAGCCGGCCTCTACCTGTATATTTAACTGTGTATGCCGTTGGGCAAACTCTCGAAATTAAAAAAAAAAAAGCACCACCCGCTGGTGCAATAAAAAACATTGCTGCTAGTACATACTGAAAAGTGGCAAGTTAATTGAATCGAAGGCAAATGTGTAGTAGATGATCGTTCTCAGAAGCTCCAGCTGTTAGGCCTCCCATGCACCGTCGAGCACCTCTTGTTCTTGTTTTTATGGCGTTTTTTTTTATGACTGCGTGTATGCGTGCGTGCACGCTACACATCGTTTATTTTCACTCCTCACCATCTCCCCGAGATTAGTCCCTTATCGGAACTCCAGACAGCATTAAACTTCCACATTTATCGCAGCCTATGGAAGCAGTTGAGGAAATCCATAATCTGTACGGAAGCAGATGCATTGAACTACGATGGGCATATAGGCATTCCTAATTCAAACCATTTATTGTCTACGTGTCTACACTTTGTCGTTATCTGAATATTTGTTTAATGACCAGTGAGCATTCTAAATTAAGTTTGTTGCTATACGCAATCGCAGAGTTGCGCCACATCCCTCATTTTTCCTTCTGCCGAAACCATGAAAAGTCAGAGTTTCTCCGCAAGGATGAAGCAATCAATGCGATAGCAACAAATTGGAATGTCTCACGAAGAACGGCAAGAAGCTCGAATCTTGCAGCACGCTGCTCAAGCACAAATGATGTACTAAAAGAACACACACAGCACGAGCGCGAGCTAACAACTGTCACAGCTCGACACTTGCAGCGCGCTTCTCAAACACGAAAAAGGATGCACGGAAAGAATGCACTGGTATACAGAGGACGAGCGCGAATTAACAACTTTCACAGTTGTTACTTCATCCAGCCCCTACAGCGGCTCTTCCAGCTCACTCCCTTCGCAAACACGGCTACTGCAGCGAGAAGTGCAACGCAAGCTTTGCGGTGAAAGCACAAGACGTACAAACGTCCCCCTCAAGAGATAAGCGCGCGAGCACGGGCGACCATGCCCCGTATGTCAATGTATACAAGTCAAGTCTCGCGATATATATATATATATATATATATATATATAATATATATATATATATATATATATATATATATATATATATATATATATAATATATATATATTATATATATATATATACGGAACATGATGGCGACGGACGACAGCGAAGGCGAAAATCCGTCGAGAGTGTTCATATAATTGCTATCGCAATAAAAGCCCTATACACATCCCCCCCTACCCCCGCCACCCCATATTTGCTTGCTTATAGTCTTTGCATGTGTTACTTTAATCAATTTTCGTTGTTTTGAATTCACTGTTCATGTGCGCTAGTTATTTTTTTTTTTGCGTCAATAGGGCAGGAAGAATGGCTGCCTTAGGACCATATGGCGGCTTTTGTCAGCAACATTTTGCAGGTTATCGTTACAGTTTTCAATCTGCGCATCAAGTTCACGCTAAGTAATATCTTGCATCTCCTCGCCAAAAATCAAAGCCGCGTACAATGTCTTCAGCTTCCATTCACGCTCCACGTGAGTCATCAGCTGTTTCTTTTTCTTTTTGCGTTACAGTCTAGCCCTTAAGTCATGGTGTTTGATGTATACTGTATGCATTATATGTGTGCTTCAATGTCTGTGTTCTGTACGAATTAGGGGTGTGCGAATATTCCAAACTTCCAAAACTCGATTCGAATATATCAGTATTCGATTCCAAGGCACTTTTACTATTCAAAATATTATAATGCCACAAAACTTCACGACAAGCATTGTAATCGGCTCAAATAAATACGTACATGTGCTCAATTTCGCAAAATTTGTAGCACAAATAGGCATTTTAGTTTCATGTATACATGCAATAGACATTGTATATGTCAGCTATTGCTGCTCCCAATTGAGAAAGCATGTTTAGAGGATTAAACTATGAAGACAAGATTAACGCATCAACAATAATGTGTCTAGTGAGCGGCTGTTTTTGTTGTTCGGAGGAATGGTGACATGCACAACGGTATCGCTGCTTCCCGAACATACCAAGCAGCTGTCCATCCTTCATGACAACGTTGAGTAACTGCAGAAGTTGTACTGTCACGCCATAGTGTTGTACAATGCATACATTTCCTATATAATATTTGCTGCACTACAAACTAACTTTTTCATGTATGGTTTGAAAACAGATTTGTTTTTGCAGTTTTACTATTCGTATTTGAAAATATTCGAAAAATATTCGATTCGTACTAGGTTTTCATAAATTCATATCAGCTTCAAAGTTGAAAGTTTGATATTCACACATCCCTCGTACGAAGTGAAGCAGTGTTGTCATGGTATCCATTAGTCACAGTTAGTCGCCACGGTCACTCGAGGAATGATGTGGTGCAGATCGGCCATCACCTTCCCAATACGGCACGAGAGCCGCCTACGCAACAATACTCTCCACGACTGCCCGTTTTATATGTGTTTGGTGGCGCGCAAAGCTTATTCACCTTATGCCAGGAAGCGTGAGAACGGTTGATTTTGTCTGCTCCCTTGCCCACGACTTTCATGCGAGTGCTTGTCGTTGGCCATACTGCTACTGCGCTGTCGCAATGTCAAATCGAATCGAAGCCCCGATACGCGTTCGAAGGCAATTCTTGGAATGGGATTGGTTGCCAGACGGCACTTCCGAGCCATATAAGCGTTGTCTCCTTCAGTTTTATGTATTTCGTTTGCGTGTGTGTGCGTGCGTGCGTGCGTGTGTGTGTGTGTGTGTGTGTGTGTGTGTGTGTGTGTGTGTGTGTGTGTGTGTGTGTGTGTGTGTGTGTGTGTGTGTGTGTGTGTGTGTGTGTGTGTGTGTGTGTGTGTGTGTGTGTGTGTGTTGTGTGTGTGTGTGTGTTGATGGGTTTGAAATTGCGCTACGCGAATCAGGTAAAGAGTTTACTAGCAAGCCCCTTATATGACCTTCCTTTTTTGGCAAGGCTGTCAGCGGATGTGAAGATAATCGAAGCCAATAAAGAAATCACGTAAAATAAAGTATTAGCCCCTCAAAAAGAATTTAGGGCGCTCGTAAGAAGTAAGAGCCTATTTTGACATGCTTTTCTGTGCTCAACCCTGCAGAATGTTGTAGTGGCAGCGCAGAAATCACTTGTTTCACGTATGTCATCAGTGCTTTCAGGCTGTAGTTTACAATCTCAGATATATTGCAAAAACTTCGAGCTTCACTGTTTTTTGGTCGCAACCACTTCTGCAGAATCGTCGGATTGTGGCACGTAACGTCATCGTTGTTAAATGTTTTGAAGTTCAGTAGTTTTGTTCTTTACAGTGTTACGCTGCAGAAGTATTATTGAGAAGTGCACTTTATGCTTATGTATTATATATATATATATATATATATATATATATATATATATATATATATATATATATATATATATATATATATATATATATATATATTTTAACAAACATTTTGCAGCAAATATCAGACTTAAAGCTTGACAGACACTAAAACAAACGAAGGATTCACCTTCAAGAATAGAGCACGACACCGTAATCGGGCCCCGTGCGCGTCGCCTTCAACCGTGCCATAAGGAAAGGAACGTTTGTGAACGTCACATTGGCCGTTTCAAACTATCCTAGAATGCCTACTGCAAGTACAGTTGCGAAGTGCCCACTACGCCATAAATCTTCCTTTTGCAATTTGCAAAAAAAAAAGACCAGAAAGATGAATTCATGTGTCACATGTGACTTTATACACACCAGAAGAAAAGGTGAAGCGTTTGAGGAAATCTCTAAAAGCAAACCAAATTTTTATAGCAGGCAGAACCTGAGTGCAGTTGTAAATTATATGACAAATAAGATAGAGGCAGCCAATACTATTTCGAGAATACCCATCCCCTGGAATATTTCAGTAGTATATAAATCCTCTGTAAAACAACCCGAGAAACACGTGAAGAAAGTGCTATTTCAGCAAACGCATTAAATATCCATAGATACTTTTAACCTAATTTAACAATTGATAACGGAAAGTAGCCTAACGTTGAAATTAGAGAGAAAACTGGATCAAACCATTAGTTTCAGAAGCGGGAGTCATTAAGCTACTTTTGAACTTGGATGGGAAAAACAGGAAAGCTCCGGACCGGATAGCATACCTAATGCAATTTTATAGAGATATGCCGAGTGGACATAAAGATACCTGTGTTTGGTTTTTAACCGATCACTGTCTTCTCGCACCCTCCCGAAAGATTGGAAAATAGCCAAAGCAATACCTATACATAAGTCCGGAAGTAAGAGCGGACCTTCCAATTATCGACCGATTTCATACTTGCACAGTTGGTAAACTGCTGGAACATATAATCTTAAAATACATAAAAAACACCTTGAAGAGGACAAAATTTTATGTCCTTTTTAACACGGTTTCTGCTACGGCATGTCTATGCGCATGTCTACGTATATTCTGAGCACAGCCCTTTGATAAACGCCCAGTAGCTGGCCTGTCCGATACGAGAACAAGTGATGACTATGCCGCGCACGTCAGCGGTCAGGGTCCCGCTTGTAAGGCTCTAATATCAGAGATATTTAATTGGTTGGCCAATAAGAAACGAGGTAACATGCATTTCTGTAAGCATCCGAATCTACGCAATGAATCTTTATTCATATGTCTAATTGTGTAAAAGTTAGAAAAATAAAGTTGAACTAACGAAAAGAAAAGCTCTAACTGGGACCAGGGGAGGTGCCTTGACGACGTAATGCAGCATATATGAAACGACCGTGAATCTAGGTGTTGCCATTGTCTATTATAATTAAGCTTCATATTCGCTGAAGTCTCAAACGAATGCTAAAAACCTCCTGCAGCATTAGAGAAAATGGCAGGCGCACGAAATAGGAGTCCAAAACAACGCTCTACTCCTGCCTTTGCGTACAGTCCGCGTCCCTCGCAACTTATTCAGATTCCCGTCGTTCTATGCTATTACGATTGCGATGTTTCTCTTATAACGCTCCTTCGTGAAATCCTGGCTGCCGACCAAAAGACGAAAGCACAACGTGAAAGGAAGAACGTCAGCAAGACCGGCTGCTGTGCCTCCACCCAGTTGCCTTCTCAGCTATTCTGACAAAACTCTGCCTGACGAAATAACGGCACCGAATACATGCTTACGTATTCACCTGCACTCTTGTCCGTGGGCGTGTGCATAACAAATCCTGACTAAATCTCAGTGGAAGCTGCTCTATGGGATTTCCTAGACCTAGAACAGTGTTTTAGGTTTGGCTAAAGTCATTTTTCTTTATCTGTAGCGGTTGCCTACGCTTTGCTATGAACGAACATGACAATGATGTAGTCGGCCTCAGGAGAATGTATTCTTGCGGTGCAAAGACAATGCATGCCGGAAAGTAGGTAGTTGTGCCTCGGTTATCTTCTTGTAATGCGATCCAGGGTGTCACCACCGACATCGCTACTCACCGCTAAACAAAAAAGTGAGAAAGGAATGCTGCAGCATTATTTTATTCCATGCTAGATAGCGGTAACTGCAATCGAAACAAGCAAATTAAGAGTGCTTGTTATAGTTAGCGAAATGTTATTCACGAATGCTTGATGAATTCGCAGAGCCATCGTGTGTAACAATCTAATGCACATAGGTCACAAGCGCCTACCCACGCCTCATGTGCACTTTTGTGGACATATTCAAGCCTTTAAACCTACTCGAAAATTGATCGCGCGAAGATTTGCACGCTGTCATCGAGGCCTAAGTCGATTAGCAGACATCATATATGATACAGGTGCTATGCATATGGAGCATAGTACTGCTTTCACGCGCTTTAGCGCTGACTGTCCGTCACTGGTTTCAATGATGCCAGTGAGAACTCATTCACCAAGCTATATATGTCACGCTTTTAAATGCGAATTCATTTCTTAGTCGGGCTATGTAAGGCATCCGGCGTTGTCCGCTCGCCTCTCCGCTCTCACTCCCTCTCCCATAGCAACAGCTGCGGGCGCGCGCGCTTATCCTCGCCCCTAGCAACCGGAGCAGGTGGTGCGGGCGGAGTAGCGGAGAGTGAATGGAGAGGAGGAGCGCGCTCTGGCGTGTGAGGGCGCTCGCATCGCGGGAGCTCGGTGGAGTCCCGCGTGTGTGGAGAGAGTGTAGGAGAGGGTAGGTGCAGTGCTTCGCCGCTCCTTCTCTCGCCGTCCGCTCTCTCTCCTCCCTGCGCCACCACCTCAATGCAGTGCGATTGAAACTCGTTTGTAGCGTTTGTGCTGCCTTGGCACAGCCTGAAAACAGCGCGTTCTAAACGCGTTTGTGCTGCATTAAAGGCGGTGGCAACATCCCTGAGGTGATTACGAACGCACGTAGGAAGCGTTCGTTGAAAGAGGCGCCCAAAAGGGAAACACTTGAGCGCGTCGATGTGTCCAGCTTTACGCCATTAAAATTATTACGCCGTGTACTCTCGGCGCAAGAAATGCATTCGCATTTCGTCACGATTGCCTTCGGGGAGGTGGGGGCATTTTTTTTCTTCAAGTGATCACATATTCTCTTCTCGTAATGAGCAGTTAATCTGAATCTACTGAACGAACATGTCGGGGCAAAAAGCGTTAGACGTTCTCTAGTGCCACTTTCATCATTGTCCAGCCCTGTGTTAGCTAAGCAGGCCGAAGGTTAAGGTTATTTAGTTGGACATATTAAATAAACGTCCGACATTACAGAAAGTAATGGGCGTACGCGACGCTGGCTTTCAACTGGTTTATTCTTTTTTCAAACATAGGGGCTTTCGTGCGATTCTCTGGTGGTTGTTTTTTCGATGTTCTAACCTTTATAAACGTACATACATGACATTTTATATGTGATTTTTACTGATGTTGAGGTAGTGTATAACTACATGTAAATGCGTTTGCTTGTGTATCACATATCCTCAACGTATTTATCTTGAATTGGTTTAATTTTATCTCCAGTGTCACGTTTTAAATACGTGACGTGCTACGTGACGCCACCTGGCAGAAAAAAAAAGTGTTCCACACTCGTCACCATGGCTGCTAGCGGCGCTGACTAACACTGCCTGGTTTAAATGCACAGGTCAATTGATAGAGCATCGAGCGCGTTATCCGAAGGTTGCAGGTTCGGTCCCTGCCGGCGGCAAGTTGTCTTTTCGTTCACTTTACTCTCTTGACATCTATAGCGTAATTACCGCAATACAAGTAAAACACTACAAATAACGTCCCCTATACCTTCCTTAGCTTCGTTGTCTGTTGGCTTTCATGAAGGTTGTGTCAAACAAGGAAACGAGCCATGAAAATTCCCTCCTTAGGTTTTAAATAGCTAGCTTTAAGTCGCAACTACGCCGCCACAATGGTTTATTGGTTACGATGCTCGGCTGCATGTTCGATCGGTTGCGGGTCACAATGCTCAGATTCGGGCTCGATCTTCGCGGTCGCATTTAAATGGAGCTGTAGTGTTAGTGGCCTTGTGCTGTGCGATGTCAGTGCACGGTAAGTACTTCAGGTAGCCGAATTATTTCGAGGCCTTCACTGTGGCGTCTCTCGTAGCCTGAGTCGCTTTGCCACGGTAAACCTCGACTGCGTCGTTTCGTCGACAGCATCTGAAAGCGTGGCAATTCAAGCAGCATAAAGTCGCAAACTAAAGTCTTGTAGGGTACAACAATTTGTGTTACTTTTGGACAGCAAGCTCTCTCTGCAGCTGTTACAGCATGGGTTTGTCTTGGAGAAGTGCACTAAAAGGTCGCTCCATATTACCAACGAACTGCACAGCGCTGGACTTAGCATAAAGTCTCAATTGATTTCATCGAATGTGGGTATAGCGAGTAATGATACGGCTGACAGACTTGCTCCGAATGCTTTGGGACTTAGGCCAACGAAGGAGGCGCGTAGAGAACCTCAACGTCTTTTAAGAGAAGCTGTCACCAGGCATTTCCGTTCTTTATTGTTGACACCTCACCAGACTTGTGGGTAAAAAGGGCTTGCCAGGGCCTCTCTGCTGCATCGCATCCGCACGGGATCAGCGCGTACACCAGCATGGTTACACAAGGTCAGACTGGCCGCGACGCCATTGTGTCCTACTTTTAAGACCTATGGTGATGTTGAACATTATTTTCTGACGCGCACTGAACTTGCTAAAGATCGACAATGTTTCTTTGAATCTCATCAACCCTTAGGCTCGCTACACGACAGTGTGAATGATGTGGTGTTTCCGCATGGACACTGGACATTCAGGAAGGAAGTGTCGCGACTACTTTTTGAAGTTTTTAAACGTTACAGACCTCGCATGTGAATGGTGATGGTTGATATGTTGGGGTGTGGCGTGACGTTATGGGGCACGGCACAGCACCGTATGCGGGATAGCTCATACGCCACAGGCATGTGCATTGTTTCGTCGCGCCTTCTTGGATAGCTCATACGCCACAGGCATGTGCATTGTTTCGTCGTGCCTTCTTGGTAGCCTAACTTCCCGCGCTTCGCTTCTTAAGAAATTGACATGTTTTCAACATTTTCAACATAACATGAAAGGAGAAAACCGGGCGGGGCAGTGGCCTGCATATGTCACAAGGCTAGACCGGCCGGCGACCTGTAACCTCCTCATCCTCCTCCTCCTCCATGAACGACCGAACGGAAGTTGCAACCATATTTTGTTGCAACAAAATAAATTCAGTCGATGAATGTTTAGACGAGCTGTCCAAGATGAAAGAGAATCGCTGGCTTTTATGATTAATATCGCAGTGCAATGTCGTGATTGGTTTGAGCGTAGCCTGGTGATGAGTTTGTTTCTGTGCGAATAACTCATTCGGAGATGGCACCAAAATAAAGATCTCAGCAATATGGAACAAAACAGCAAAACAATAAAAAAATGTTCAGGCAGCCACATATTGTCGACGGTCAACAATTGGCCCGAAATAACTGAGAAGCGATGTGCCATGCACCTTCATCGCCCCACCCCGCGACGCGCACGTATACGCGATCAATTGAGGCGGGTTTATTTGTTTTCCTTTACGTCTCTACGTATTCGCCAGCCAGCGATGGTGCCCCATTTGTGTCTCCCCAGAGTCTAGCGTGCATGTCTTCTTGCATTTATACCTCGGCGGAAAGCTTCACGCAGTAGATGCGCCATCGACAAACATGCCGAGCGTCGGTGTCGCTTAGTGTTTCCATTTCACTAGGTCTCTGGTGCATAAATCATATCCATCGTGACTGCTTTCCTAGTGGGAATCGGACACGCGCGCATGTCTTAGTAGGTGTGTATGCGTTACATTATATGCCTATACAGGGGTATTCAGCCGTTTCCTCGTTCCTCTGTACGCTCGCACGCGCCCACGTGTGCAACGTGCATCGGTACATACGTCTGCAAGACATCTCGCGAGCGAGAGGCAGCCGCATATGTGTTAGATGAGCTAAGAAGAAATTACACGGACGATAGAGCTAGGTGAAGATGTGCACGAACGCAAGCTGTGTATGACACACACACTCATGCAACCACGTGTACGCACACAGGCTCAAAAACTTTGATTTGCGTTTTCCATTGGATAGAATGGCTCGTGACCCACTATAGAATTGTTACACTTGTTTTTTGTAAAAAACGCTAGACCACCGTAAACTTCGAAGTGAGATGGGAGGGCTTACAGGCAGATAAGTTTTGATGTATCCGCTGTGCCGTTCCTGGCGTGACTGTTGATCTCTGTGGCGTCTTCACTTGTCCCACCGCACTTCCTTGTAATGACCCAGCCTGATGAACTCGATAAGCAGGGAACCACAGCGGGCCATTAACGTCGGACTTGCTTGGTCGGTGACCCCAGTTTTCGGTTGAATTTTCAATTGAAGGCCGTCCCTGTAATCTTTGCTCGCGGCCTACTCATGCTTCGGTAGGCATGCAGACGGACCGTATACGAAGGCACTAATCTACCCGCTACGAGAACAAAGCAGAGAGAGAGAAAGAAAACTTGACAAAGAAAAACTGTGGTTCATCGCAGGGGCCGCCCCTCTTCCAAGGTTCCGCTGGTTAGAGTGGCTCGTCGGGCCTTGCCGAGATTCGCCAGTCGGCTTCCCAGGGTCTGTCTATCGACTCGTACCTCCCGCGACTGCGTATGTGTATTGGGCGTCTATTGAACTAGAGTCCACTGCAGCGGGTCGTTCTGAACAGCTGTAGGCTATGTATGGAGTGCTGGAGTATCTCCACACCAGAGGCGTGTGCCGGGGTGTCCATCTGGGTATATGATGTGAAGCTCATAAAAATGCGGAAAATGTGTTCAGTCCGCAGGCGGCGCCAATACCGTGCTTAATGTCTGTCGAGACCCTTTTGAGGTAATGTCCCAATTCAGCTATATAATCTTTGGTTCTCTAGGGTGCCACGACCGGTCTCCCAGTGCTCTGTGTCTGTCGCCTTCGTGGTGTCCTCTTCTACTGTAGCGGGCAGGCCTTGGGGCTCGACCGGTAAGTATTCAAGCGTGGCAGAGAGCGAGTTCATTGTCACGCTTGCAATGCGCGGACCAAGAAAAGCACCAAGATAAATACTATGTAAATGATACGAGACAGTAAAAAAAATGTCAGGGGCTTAGCTCTGCTATGCCAGGATATGCGTAGCGTTAGCTAAGGTTCAGCTTATTATTCTTAGCTTTCTTGGTTGTCAAGCTTCTCCGCTTTTCTGCGCCGCTTAGTAGCAGTTGCGCTCTCGTTCTCCATGGCTATACCACACTGGCAAACGCCAGCCAGCCGGTCTGAGAACTGGCTAACCTCCCTGTCCTTTCGTCTTTCTTTTCCTCATCCCCGCTATATGTATATCCCCACTGATACGTATGCGCATGCGTGCAAAATGAGAGGCGCTATCAAGCGGCTCCGGCGCAGCGTCAGACGGCCACTGCGCAACGGAGGTCACAGCCAACGTTTCTAGAACCAGTTCAGTTTCGCAGCTCCCCATAGACGCTTGCTCTCCGAAGTGGACGCGACGGCCGACGCAAGAACTAGCGGCGCTAAAGTTCCATCTTGCATCATGCCTCACGCGTCGTCTGCTACAACACCCATGTGACCTATCGTCGCTGCAGCTTTCGACGGCCGTGACAGCCGTGATTCCGACATTTGAACTTTTGCAATGACCTCGACTGTTTCAAACAGCGATCATTTCACAAGCTATGCTGTATAAACATCAAAAGATATACTAACGTGACCTCTAATAATGATACAATCTCCCACACGTCTAGCTGTCCTCTCGCACGAATATTCCATTGCCGTCAACCTGTGTTTAGCCTCCACGGTGGAACAGTGGTTACGGTGCTCGGCTGCTGACCCGAAGGTTGCGGAATCGGCAAGTGAAGGCAAGTGAAGCAAAATGAAACAGCAGCGCCGTAAGTTCACGCGACGGCCGCGTGTGCCAGCACGCGAGCGGAGCTGCGAAACTGTATTGGTTCTAAAAACGTTGGTCACAGCTTGGCGCGCGCCGGCGCCAGTGCGTCTGACGAGGCTATGACGTCACTCCTCTGGAATGCGCAGACCGGCGAGGCGCGAGCGACGGCGGCGGCTCCGGTGCGCCAGCTGTGCGCCGTGTGACGTCACTGCTCCTCGCGAATGCGCAGCACGGCTCTCGGACTGCCACGCGAAACTGCTCCACCACGGCCAGTGTAGCTAACCCTACCAAAAAGTGCGATTTATCGGAACCACATTGAGTGTTATGCCTCAAAGTTCTGACGATACAGCAGCTTCAGAAGATTCCACTGAGGCTAAACACGTGACGTAGTTTTGTAATTTCATTCCAATCTAAGATATATTTCGGAAAAAAAAACAAATTAGGTGACTTTGTTGCTGTAAGACACGACTATGGTCTTGTCATGTTTTCCGCGACTTGGCCTTGCACTGTTAAATGCCATTTAATTAGTAAATCTAAGTTTAGTTTTATTGCTAATTATATTGTGCAGCATTTTTAATCTGTGTAACTTACATCGAGGCAATCCGGAATGACTGCGATGTTACTGACTCGTGCCTTCCGTTTATAGGCGTGATAAGTCAACCTGATTGGTCAGTTTGTTCAGTACTATAAATGTCAATATTTTTAAGTAGGCACAAGGTCGCATCCACGTGCTGCAGCAGTGGCCGAAAAAAAACGAAGTATACGCAGTTAGTTTAGTTTCACTTGTTGAGTGCTTTATTTTCTCTTTCAGAAACCGCTTAGAGGCTTCCGACGGTGTATAAGCAAAGTGTCCGCTTCAGCTTAGGCTGTTACTAAGCACTATTTTAAGGTGCCCGAACTTTTAATATAGTGCGTAGAAGTCAATGGGATTCCCTGCGTGTTGAAGACATTCTATCACATCTTAAATAATTGAGATCCGTGCTCCAAGCAGGCGTAAACGGACAGTTAAGAGCAACGTGATCTTCCTCTGTTTTAACCTTGAAGAAATGAAAAATTCGCCGCTTCTATTATTTCCCGTGCTTAGCGCTCCTTGCTACGACGTAGCATTGCGAGTGTACTGGGGCTTGCACCCAGAGTTTCTGCAGTGGAGGCTAATATCGCTAAATTAAGGGACACGTGCCTAAGCGCACCATCGGTTGATTTAACGAAAAAAGAAATAAATTATCTTAATCACAAGCCATGAACCACTCGGTGGAAAGGACAATACAAATCATGTTATCATCTTATAGTGTTTAACCGACATTACTTTTGCTGAAGATAGGCAGATTGGGTGAGTTGGTAGGTTTCCACGATAAATATAAAACAGCGCTTAAAACACGGGACAGAGGAAGACTTGACACACACGGCGCTGCACACACACGGCACTGTTCGTCGTATGTGATGTCAAATGTGACAAATGTGGTTGCGCAGGCTTTTCATCAGCCCCATATATATGTGGCGGGAATCGTTGCGCATTCAATTGGACGAACACAGGAAGGAAAGGACACAGTAAACGGAAAGAGCGCAAACTATCAACTATCAACCATATATATGAATGTACCTGCCGCGGTAATTTTGTGCTTATGGGTCTCGGCTGCTGACCCGAAGGCTGCGGGATCGAATCCCGACAGCGGCGGCCGCATTTCGATGGAGGCTAAATGCTAGAGGCCTGTGTACTAACATTCAGGCGCACATTGAAGAAGCCGGGGTGGTCGAAATTTCCGAAGCCCTCCACTACGGCGTCCGTCATAATCGTATCGGGGTTTTGTGACGTAAAATCCCAACAATCATTATTATACTAGATATGAGTGCGACGCTCTGAAAATAAATATATTTGAAGTTAGCGCCCGTCTTCGTCGGTTGTCGATTCGTTCCTTGTCTCGCGTTGTCCGCTAGATGCCGAAATGCAAACTTCCATGCGCGAAATAACCGTGTTGCCTATTTTGTGCAATGCCCTCCGCAAGAACTCGATGGGTAAGGGACCTCGGCGGCGCGCGTTACGCAGACTCGGGTCGAATCGCCTCCGGTAGCTGACTCCCCGTTCGATCCGCTTTCCCAGTTGCAACACAAGGAGCCCGTCTCCGCTCTTCGTCACGCGAGGCGCGTGCGAGAAGAGCGGCGCGTGGCTCCATCACGCCGGCCGTTTTCTCGGAGCCTTTTTTTTATACAAATGTTAGCAGTAGCCACTACGACGTCGATCGCTCGAAACGCGAACACGTCGTGGAAAGGACGACAGCCGTGTTTGTCAACCTTTCCGTGCGACGAGACAAATCACGCGTGTTTGGGATTGTCGTGTATTCACCGAGCAAGAAAAGCGTTCTCAAGCACACGCAAGTGCCGGCCAGTCGTGATATCCGCAATTGGCGGCGCTGGGTGACGTAATAAGTATTTCATTTCTTGTGAATTTGGTTAGGTGCACCTCCTCCGTCACGAAGCATACTGCATGAAATGGCCTAGATTAACCAAACATGGACAAATATAAACTATATCGCGGGGATACATTTAGCGAGTCCATCTGTCCGCTGGTTTTCTTTTTCTTTTTTTTTTTGCGAGTGAGACTTCGGCCGCGTCAACATATGGAGTTGCCGGTCGCGCACAGTGGATGGCAAAACAGTAATAGCGGAGCGAGATGAATCACTATAATATTACAGCATAGCTGTTATGGTCGAGGTTTGCCGTGTGTCGTAGATAGAAAATTATCATCATCACTAACCAGCACGCGCTCAGTCGCCGCCCAAGCATCCTGTACTACAGACGGCTAACAAGAGAAGCCGAAACGTGCCCCGCAGCTCTGCTGTGACCCAGGCTTGCGCGAGTTAGTGCAAGCTGCGCTAATTTTTTTTGTCCGAGAGCAGTATTCATTGGTCTCAATTTTCAACAGCGGAGCTATTTAAGCCGACCGTTAGTCCGTGCAGAGCGAACAGAAAACTATCACCATCACGAACCGGCACACGCTCTTTTCGTCCTCTTCGTCCTCTTCTTCATCTTCCACTTCGCTCCCCCAACACGTGCGCCGATTTGTTCGGCGTGGGATGCAATAACTTTGATGGGCGAGAGAACGAGCACAGAGAGAGAGAGAGAAAGAGAGAAAGCAAGGGAAGAAAGACAGAGAAGGGAATAGAGCGAGAAAGATATGGAAAGAAGCATACTTAAAAAAGAGAAGGAAAAAATGCAAAGCAAGGCAGAAAATGAATACAGAAAGTGAGAAAGAGACAGAAAGAAAGAGGAAGCGAGAAATATATATATAGAGAGAGAACGAAAGAAAGTTAAGAAAGAGACAGAAAGATAGAAACAGCGAGAAAGAGAGAGAAATAGGTAGAGAGAAAAACAGAAATAGAAATAAACAGACAAAAAGAGATAAAAAATATAGAAAAATAGAAAAAGAGGAAGGAAGATAGGAAGAAAGGAAGAGAAAAATAAAGAGAAACAAGGCAGGCCGCCTCTCCCTGGGGCCTCGGCACTGGGTCGCTTCAACAGGGGCGTATAGGATACGGTATATAGCTATATAAAAGAATCAAAGATACTGACATGTTAATATTTCAAGTACGTACTTATTTTATTTCCTCATTTATTTATTTCATTTATCTTTACTTATTTATTCAATTCTTTCATTTAACTCTCTCTCTCTCTTCTCTTTAGCATTCAATACAGAAACCGTAAACACAACTAATATTTTCGCTTGGATGGATGGATAGATGGATGGATGAATAAACTTTATTTTGGTCCCTCGAAACCCACTCTAGCACGTCGCGGTCTGCTCCCACGTCGGAACAGAAACACCAAGTCTCTCTGCTGCGTCGCGGGCCCGTTGGACTGCCCAAAGCTGTTCTCAGAGTCCGGAACTGGTAATAGCAGCCTCCCACTTAGACGGCGTGATGATTTCGCCGCCGCGTTACGCGGAGCATCGCCAGAGCATGTGTTCTAGATTCGCTATATCCGCGAATAATGAACATGCATTAGTTGGATCTATTGCCTACAAATTATCTTTTTTAGAACTGTCTTTTTTTTTTTCACAAATCCAACTGCCGCACGATTCATGGCCGACCCCCGTGGTGTGTTGAGCCATTTCTCTAGGAACCAGCCAACCAACCCAGCTCCGCACTTCCTTCAGGCTTGGCACCACTATAGTGCGACGCTGCCTTAATTTTTCTTTTAATACTAAGCCTTCAACCCGTTTTATACGGAGCAAGAAAGACGCCGGCATGAAAACTATTGGGTTAAGTCAGTTTGTGTTTTTCAACGTGATTAATAACTCTAAACTAACAAAACTACGGCCTTGAGTGGAGTTTATGCTATAACATGGCTTCTGTGACATTGGTTATAGCAGCCTCTCTCTCTCTTTCTTTCTGTCTCAGTGTGTGTGTTCTCTGGTCGTTCATGGCTGTGCCCTGGAATGAGCGGCTTCCCACTGGGAGGGGGAGAAGTCGGGTGTTTCCTGCTGGTTCAGGGGCACTCACACTTGAAATAGTTAATGGTCATGTGTCCTCTGCAGAAGGGACATCGGCCAGTTTAAAACATTTAAAACACCTCACAGTGTCGGACTATACTATTGGTGATTGCACCGTGTGTGCGCCATTCCGCCGTGCTTTAGAACCTGCAGTGACAAAGCTACGCTGGGTTTTGTACTGGGCAGTGCTAAGCCTTTCACCTCAGCAGCCCCATCCAGCAAGCTTCAGGAACGTAGCTTAATTCTCGACTAGCTATTAGCGACGTAGCGCCGCGATGCGACAACGTGCATCATTTTCCAGATTGACGTCATCAGGGATATTTGGAGCATTGGTAGAGGGCACAGCAATAGGGAGGCCCATTTCTGCGAGAAGCCGAGCTGACCTGCGCCGATTTCACTCGCACTAAAAGAAGGAATAACCTTATACATGTTGTCACGTTGCTGTGACGCAGAGTTCAGGCCGGTACAGATGAAGCTCTTTATTGGGTGCACTTGTGCCCAGAAAAAGCAGTAACACTGAAAGTGCGACAATAGCGGCGAGCGTAGTCGTCGGTCGTCCATAATGTGATCAGTGGGTAAACGCGTCGGCATTTATACATGTGACAACGTACATTCTAGTCTTATCGCTACTGCTTGCGCATGCTCGAGAATAAACTGAACTGCAAGCGTCGTGCGCGCAAGTCATATCGCAACGTTACAAAGGAGTCACGAATATTCCCAAGCAATCTGGCGTAACCTGCGCCGAGCGACAGCACTGAGCTAGTCACAATCAACAGAAAAATAAGTGCGCGTGTCGATACTCGGTAAGGCCATCTTTCTCTCTAGCCCGGCGTATCCTATTGATCTTGGTTCGATCTCATAATTAGATTACTTATTGTTATGCACCCTTCTTATGCTGTTTTTAAATGTAGTGTTCCAGTCGCGCAAGTTGTATAAAATTTTGCGTAGACAGATAATGTGAGTGACGAAAGGAACGGCTAAGTAGACGGCGTCTCCCAGATACCATATACGCGTGGTGTTGAGAACCCGGAAACTGTCTGCACTCTACGAGTGGGAAATATCTCATTCTAAACGAGCATTATAGGCCACAGTCTGTAGCCTCTGTACTGAATTGGAGCGTTGGCTCTTAGTCTGTAGATAATGACACTGCATGGCTGTTTCGTCCTGACGATAAAAATTACCGCGAGGGAAAATTAGGCGCTATTCTCCTCCTCCGAGCAGATTAGGCGAAAACGACCTGTTCGCTATCGCTGTTCTGTTCGTTAATTACAACTTCCTGGATTGAGATTGCTTACATTGCTGTTTTAAAACTTGTTGCGTGTTTCTTATTCTTTTAACGTGAATCGAGTGCTCGGTCAAATGGCCACGGAACGTAAGAAAGGAGGCTCCATGGTGATTTCCACTGTTACCCGGGAACATATGTACACATGATTACTTATTCAAAGGCGCCGCACAGGCTCGTCTCGGCCGATCAATTGCAATTAGGTGGACCTGGGGCAGAACCCACGGCTTCCGGATCAGAAAGAGCGCGAAACAAAAGAACGGCGTGTGCACAGAGGTGCGCGCGAAACAATTGATGCTGACCGGGTGCGGCTACTTCGCTGATCACACGCCTCTGGCGATTTGCAGGAGAGTCTCCGCGGCTCGAATGCCGGCCGTCTCACAAAGGAGCGAGCTGCATGCTCGCACGTCATTGCGAGCGCCGTGCTTATTTCAATGGTGTGTCTGAAGACACCAGAGTTGCATGATTACACCTGCTCATGGGCAGGGTTTGTATCACAACACAATGAAAAAGGGCTCACTTGTATAGGAGCTCAAGAAGCGCGCTTACAAGGTGTTAGAACGCCATCCAGCACAATTGAGGAACAGCGTGGGAGCGAATCAATAAGACAGTAGGCTGAATACTGGGAAAAAGGTGAACAAAAAAGAGGAGGATATTGCAGGAATAAAACAAACAAAATTAAGCTATAGCGCAGCCACTGCCTCATGTGGCATATCGATAAAGGCCAGCATTAGTTTTTTACGCTACGCGAACGAAGTCTTGTAATAAATAAATAAATAAATAAATAAATAAATAATAAATAAATAAATAAATAAATAAATAAATAAATAAATAAGCTTGTGCCCTTTAGGCATCGGTTGCATTTCTAAGAAACCTTCTCTCCCATGATTGGCGGCTCTCGATTCTCAGTTGCTAGGCGGTTGGCTGCTCGCGGTCCAACGAGGAGCGACTCAGCGAAGTCGCTTCGCGGTGCCTCGGAGGCGACCGCTCACGAGGCGATCCTCGGCGAACGTGGGCCGAGGTTGGCTGGCGCCGAGTCGACGATCCGAGCTGTTCCTGAACGCCCGGCGTTTCGCCAAAGGTGGAGCCATTCGGTCCAACCTTCCCTCGCCCCTTTCTCTCTATATCCTCACCTCCGTCGAAATCTCTGCCGCCCGGTGGTACCAGGCTTGACAGCATTGGGCCGACCACTAGGCGATCTCAGTGAACGCAGAAAAATAACTTGCATGCTGCATTTAGATGGATAAAGCAACACGTTTCTTTCATATGTGTATATATACCCTTGAAATCGCCTGGGAACACAACACTAGGCGTAATGTCGCGACTTACGTTGCTTGCTGCGATCCCAATGAACACCACTTTGCCTTCCTGAATACACCAACTCGTCCTTCGAATCGAGGTGGGTAAGACCACTGAGGAAGCTCTCGTTCGGGCGGTTCATCACTTTACGAACACTCAGCGTCTCGGCAACCTTGATAAAGCCCGTCGGTTCGTCAGCCAGGCCTCATGAAGGGTTGTGTAAATGTGAGAGAAGGTACAGAAGCCGTTTATGAAGAAAATGCGAGAGCGAAGAGCTGATCGAATCCCAAAACATCGGCGGAGTGGGGCGGCGCAGGCGCTTCGCTGGAAACACAAGGCCGGCCGCTGCAGACTTCGCTGAGCGCCGCGGCCGCTTACCGGTTGGTTGCAGCTAGCGCGCGCCGCGGAGTCGTGGGGCTGGGCCGCCAAACCCCGGCCTCCGGCGCCTCAGTGACACTCGGTAGCATCGAGGACGTCGGCAGCCGGCGCGAACCAAGCCTAACAGGGTGGGAAACGTCGGTGTGTATGCAGTGTGAGGGAGGAAACGGTTTTGGTAATGCCCCCCACTGAGTATTTAGGAGCAGAGAAGGATCTCAATGGCAGAGCTGCCAAATGGGCGAGTTGCTTAAGCTTCATCTTGGCTAACAGCGCACGATTAACTCGAACACAACGTAAAGAACAACGGAAAGCACCTCTCCCGTCTTCTCGTTATCTTGTCCGTGTTCTTCGCGCACTGTTACACACGGTGGATATTACTGAGAACCGCTACCATGTGTTCCTTCTTCGTCCCGTGACGTTACGTTCGAGCTGTTCTCACCGTCATAAATCACCAACTTGCCCATCAAGCTTTACAACGCCATCGTACTTGCAGCTGCTGCGAGCAGCCCCGTGTGCAGGCACATTAGAAAAATTGAGTTATTTATATAACTGCATGGCAACCCAGATGGCTTCCCAGTAAGTTTGTAACTATAGATGGCAAGTACGTTTAAAGACCTAATTGGCTGACAAACAGTAAGACAAATATTTCTTTGTTTTGACACAGATGCATTCTCTGGTTAGGTCGACTGCTAACTTACTTCTGTGTCACTGCTCAGATTATTTCGCACCGCTGTTTTCGTTCACCGTTCAACTCATCAGCTTAGCAGGCTGAGGAGTTGCGTTGATGAGATCAAGAAAGCGGGTTCGACTCCCGGCTATGGCGGCCGCATTTCTATTGTGCCGAAATGCAGAAAACAATGCACTCGTTGCTCCAAATTAATGTGGCGTAAAAGCGCCTTGTGTGTTTCAGGAGCTCTAAAATCCGGCGTTCTTTAACGTGCACTGACACCGCCCAGTACACGAGCCTCTAGCATTTCGCCCCCATCGAAATTCGACCGCCGCGGCCGGGAGCGAACCAACGACTTTCGGCTTAGCAGCCGAAATTGGCTTTAAAAAAAAAGGAACTCAGGGCTCCGTATTTTAAGTTCTAATAAAAGACACTTAAAGCACAATATCCTCAGCTTTTCTTTTCGTTTGCTTTTGCGCGTATGACGTACGTTTCGTAGCTTTAAAAGTCATAACTGCATGCTATAATGGAAAGAGAAAATAAAATATATAACATGTTTTCCCTTTCATCGCCTCTATGTGGCGCTCTGTTGCTAGGCGCAAGGTGGTGGGTTCGATTACTGGCCGTGGTACCGCATATTGATGGGTGCGAAACGCAAGAATGCTCGTGTACCTATAGATATAGCGTTATGTTTAAAAACCGTAGGTGATAGCTACAACTTTGAAGACCACAACTGCGTTGCCTTTCGTACGCCACAGTGCACCACCGACCACCCTCCTCTTGGTTTTTTCTTATGTTCGAGGGATAAACACCACAGTTCCTTTTTTTTTAATAGCACTCCTCCCAATTCTATACTAAGGTGCCGAAGCTATATCGGTCCAACGTTTTCTTCCGTTCGAAATATAAAGAGACCTCACAGTCTTCTAAGAAGTGTCCTGACGGGTTCCATGCTTCGAAGGTACGTGCTAGGCGGCACACCGCTTCGTACACGTTTAAATGAACTGAATTCAAACAAGAGTGAACTCTCTGGCTTTTTACGGCGCGGCGACACCCACAGACGAGCAGCTTCGTGTGACTCGCTGATGCATTCACACTTGCACTCCGCAGCGGTGGCCCTTAGCTGTGCGAGGAATAAAATATTCATTCACTAACGCAGTACTGCCAAGAATCTTTTTGAAGAAGAACAGGAAGCCGTATAAGACAGTGTGAGCGGTGAAAAATCGAAGGATTTACGCTAAAGTAATGCAGCGTTCGACGTAAGCTTGGCCGCCATTATAGCGGGGCAACGGTAAAAGAGCATCTGCAAATACAAAAGAACCGGAAAAACAAGTCCACGACGAAGGGAAGAGACGAAGAAAAAGTATTAGTGCCCACTGCTGGTGCGCGGAGCTAATATACAAATACTGCACCACACTCGCCGTCGAGAACAAAGAAATGGACAAGAATGGCGAAAGAAGCGAGAGTCGGATGCGAGAAATGGCCCATAAAACTTGCAACCCCTTTCTTCATTTGGCGGACGCTAAATTTCTCGGCCCTTATTGGATTCGCCAGAGAGTGCGCGCCTGAGAGGGAGTGGGGCCAAGCATAGTGAGAAGCAACGAAAGCTATAAAAGTAACGTTGAAAATGAAGGCGTAAGTCGAAAAAAGAAAAAAACATGACCTGCCACCTAGGGAGATTGTAGGCCGTTGGTAGGAGCTAGCTCCACAGACGAGGCATTCTCTGCGGGATGAGCTAGCCTCTGTCTTGCGGCGGCAGTTGATCTGCCGAAGTCATGCTCTATTGCTGGACAGAAAGAGCAAAAAACTAGCGGGCACAATCAGGCAGGCGCTCAACGCCCAAAGGAACCATGAGCAAGACCTGAACAAAAACTACGAACACGAAGCCGAAAGGATAAAGGTTGAACAAAAAGAAAAAAAAAAGTAATGGCGCTTAATTCCGCTGCAGTCATCGTCTGTCTAGTCACCCTAACCACACTTAAGTTTATTTTCTTTTGCTCTGTCGCGCACTTTCTTTCCTCACTCTCATGGGAAAATGTTTTGCGCCGCGGGTTGTTCCTACGCCGATCTACCACTTTATTTCATTCTATTCTTGAAGCCACTCTGATATTACGTCTTTATACCTATCGTCGAGGTTTATCGGCTTGTGTACTGCGCGCCGAGGAACGCAGAAAAACAAAACAAAAAACAAAGAGCAACGGCCGAGCATTCTCTCTTATTGCGTAGCTCACAATTCCCTCTACTTCTCCTCAGTCTCACTGTAGTTTTCGACAGCTCTCGCAACGTTGCGCCAATCGCGAACACCGGGACCACCCACGTTCTTTGCTTCGCGGAATTCTTTTTTTCATTTTTTTTTCGTGTGCTTTTGACATAGCCACCTTCGCAGTTCCATTTCAGTGTTCCGTTGTTGGACGCTGCAGCGTCCAGCTTCGCTGCGCCGGTGTACCTTCGTTTCCCGCCGTTTTACGCAGGGCAAATGTTGCGACAGCGTTCGATTTCCGATGAAATTCGATGAATTTCCATTTCTCTCAGATCTGTCGAAACAGGAAAGGAAGTGCTAACCTTAAAGCATGTCGCGGATAGACTTTTTTTTTTCTCTCTTGAGCTCTTGTTTTTCTTCTTTTTACCTTCATGACGCTTCCACTTATGGAAACTCGTCCTTGCTTTTCGATTTTTTTTTGTCCTAAAGATACATCATGTTGGCTGTCTTTAGCCCTGTACTTGAACAGTCTGAGCTTCTTTCGAAAGTTAAGAATGAACGCATTTGGCAAACCGTTAAATAAAGACCGATATTCTAGAGTTTAAGTTTGCTGCGTAAAACGCAATCGAAATTCTTAGTGAAATCTAAAAATACGGCATCGATTTACTCGCCTCTTATGAAGTGCTAGTGCCACTTCGTGAATGGCGGAAAATATTTGGCTGGTATTAGATAGACATTATTTAGAGCCGTGTTCCAACTGAGAAATAATTTCATTATTGCGTAAAAATGCGACGTTATAAGCAGAAACCGCGTGCTCATTAAGTTCAGTAGTGGATGTCAAGGTAATTGCGCGGTAGTCAGAAACATCTAATCGATCACCTTTATTATACATATAATGAGACAAAACACACAATCATTAAATTCTACAGCATAACTTCAGGCCAGGTTGCTAAGTTTTGTATTCAAGCAGTTTTCTCTGCAATGCTACATTTATATTTTGTATTTCTCCTAGCTCTACCGGCGGTGGAGTTTCATAAGTGAGTACCTGCACAAGCTACAGGCCGCGCTTAAAATAGCATATGAATATGTGAATGGGAATCGAAGTACTCCTAATCATACGATGAAATGCGAGACATCGGGAGACATGCATCGTCGATTTCATGTTGGCTGATGACTCGCGTTACCAATAGGTATGCCGTGTCATCCGAGCCCTTTATTAATGAACCATGTATATAAAGTAATTTTGTGCACTTATAACGCAGCATCGGCTTCACCTCTTTTGCTCTCCAATAAGCAAGGAAGGAATGAAGAAAGAAAGAAAGAAAGAAAGAAAGAAAGAAAGAAAGAAAGAAAGAAAGAAAGAAAGAAAGAAAGAAAGAAAGAAAGAAAGAAAGAAAGAAAGAAAGAAAGAAAGAAAGAAAGAAAGAAAGAAAGAAAGAAAGAAAGAAAGAAAGAAAGGTTAGCCAGTTCTTAGACCGGCTGGCTACCCTACGCTGGGGAAAACGGGAAAGAGGCAATGAAAGAGAAAAAAATTGAAGAACACTTTGTAAATTCTAAAGTGTGTTCGGCGAAAGCCTTTGGCCATTCGACTGACTAGTACTATGCCATGGTATCGGGGGAATCCACATTCTTGTGGCGCTTCTCCGAACCGCTTGCCGTAGAATCATCACCGGGAGCCATCCGACTAACTCGACTGCTTCAACGAGACTTCTGACGAAGGAGCGTTGCCCGCGCGCCGCTGTGCCATCACGTGATTGCTGAGAGAGTGTGTGGGGGCACAGACAGACGCCGCCGCTGGACGCCGCCGCCGCGTTGCGCAACTGTTGCGCAACGCACGTTGGAAGGAGCAACGCGGAACTGTTGCTATGCGCCGCTGTGCCATCACGTGATTGCCGAGAGCGTGTGAGGGGGAGAGGCCACAGCTGGCACCGTTCCAGGGCACGGACGGACGGACGCGGTCGGACGCCGCAAGTATGAGACATTAAAGGCTTTCGCCTTAATAGAAAGCAGACGCTACAAAAATAAAAAAAGGATAGAAAAACAATGTACATAAGCATCGCTAGGAAATTCGAACTTATTAGTGAGGCCACGAACGAGGGCTTTCAAACAAACGCCACATTGCCGTGCGCCGCCGTCTAAAGGCCGTTTCACATGACACAAAAGAGAGCGATTTTCAGGCTGCGAATTCACTCGCAGCGAAAAAAACGGCCGATCGCTCTAGCCGCAGCGGTCAGCGGCGAGCGACCAACATGTTGGAAATTTTTCGCTCTGTTCGCAGCGGCGGAGCGATTTTTCAGTCGAGACCCATCGAAATTGCGCCAACCCGGCCGAGCCGTCGAAATTGCACCAAGGAGTTTGTTTTGGTTATGGTCGTTGTTGCGTATTCTCAAGTGAATTTAGATTGGAAAGTGTTTTTAAATGACAAAACACGCGTGCTCTTCGCTACCGGTGATGAAAAGTTAGGAATATCATAACGCACAGATTGTTACATTACATTCGAAAATTATGCAGTGTCTGCCACAAACAACGGCAGCAAGCAGCTTTGCGCGCCGCGCCAGTCGCAGAGCGAAAATCGCAGAAAATTCGCAGTCCATGTGAAACGAAACCGCCATTAGCGGCGGTTGCGAACAGAGCGAACCGAGCGATTTTCTTCGCTGCAATCGCGGCATGTGAAACAGCCTTAAGCCAACAGTTTTCAGTCTAAGCGCGGTGCCCTCGTGTCTCACTTGATCCATGCGAGGCTCCCATCACTGCACACGTTTTCAACTACCTTGGCATCTTGTAGCAGCAACGACAAATATGACAGCAGCGAGCTTGGATGTAAAGGTCAAATCGCTATAACCGACCTACATCGGGCTGCGGAATGAGACCCCATCGGCTCCCAGGTTTCCTTGCTACATTTCGCGCTTATTCCACCTTTACGTTGCGAAAATCCGAAGCGCCAAGGTTCGTTATGTAACTACCTGTAATTCCATCTTCTTTTTCGTATTGAAATTGGCAATACCTGTTCGATGTGCGGTGGCACGTTGCACTGATATAATAAAATGTTTCTTTTTCTTTTAGAGAATACCGATTTTTTTATAAAAGTTGTACAAGAGTAAGGCACCTGTCGTCTTAAGAGACGACATGATTCGACGTCGTGATTGAAATAATTTACCGCCGCTACTTACCTCAAAATGACTAATCAACAAGAACTTATTAACATTTTAATTACCGACTTGATAAATAGTGTCCATATGGAAAAGTTGTAGGGCGTCACAATATGTGGCACAATTAATTTTTTTTTGAAATCCAAGAAATTGCTCGTAATTTCAGATATTCACCATCCATACAAATTTCGGATATCGCAAGCTAGCTCGCCCTGTGCGCCCACAAAAATTATGTGCAATTTATTTTACTTCTAAAAGAATGTATGTCCCATAAATTGTGGCCCTCTACAACTTTCCCACGTAAATCAGTGTCCTGTACTTGCTAATAAATTTTTAATTAACACCATTTTGTTAACTTGTTTTTAAACGTAACTTTAACAGCGGCAAAGTATACTTCCGCAAGGCGTAACTGCGGAGACGACAGGTGCCTTACTGCCATAAAAAAAACAATTTCGCCGCGAGGGTGAAGCTATTATAGCGATTGCAACAAATTTGAGTGTTATACATCAAATACCAGTACACGCTAAGTTTGGAGGCTGCCATATCGCCGCTGCTCAACAATACTCCCCTGAGCTGGTCGTGGGATGTGAGAGGCGCAAATGGAATTACGAAGCAAACTGGCGACCCTTGATGAGGCCCGGTGAGCCGCTGTAGCCAATGACTAATCAACACTTTATATCCCTGGAAGAGAGGCCCCACACGCCATAACCACAAACAACCTACATTTCAATGAATAAACGTTTGTGCTCCCTTGCACGTTATACGTTACTTCTCACGCGTCCTCAAATTAGTTTTTTTTTCGTCTACCTTTCTAGGATCCGCATCCCTTGGCTTCGTATCGTTGTGCCTAACAAAAATTGGCCTCCTGATCGATCCTCTTTCATCTCCTCCTTGAAGAACGCAATTTAAACGTTTCTCCTTGCCGGGAAAGTGTATATTACCAAAATTTTTAAGAAATACGACCAGTTCCAAAAAAGAATCGTTTTGAGTTATTCAAAGCCACTGCATCAGAACGTATACCTTACCTCAGCACAACCGAGTGCCCGGCGCTGGAAGAAAACACACAGAGGCGCAAAAAGGAACGGTAGAGAGGTCAACCAGACCCTGCGCAAGGGTAAGGGAAATGGGCGCTTCATCCCACAATGCACATAGACGCCACAGTTTGACCCTGAGGCCTGCAGTGGCCGGTTTGTGAGCTATAAACAGGCCCGTAGCCAGGAATTTTTTTCGGGGGGAGGGGGGGGCACTTGCTGAAAGCCTTGACTATTTGTGAAAAACGCCTATCTTCATTATTTATTTTCGATAAAACACCATGTGTCATCAAAATTTCGGGGGGGCGGGGGTGCCCTCTGGGCCCCACCCCTGGCTACGAGCCTGGCTATAAATATATATTATTGGCAGGGTAAGGGGTGATGAACATCGCATGGAGAAGCCATGCGAGGTCAGCCAATACATCAGTGAACACCCTGCGGTAGATGCCGCACGTCGAACAGTTCGTCAAGCAGTACACCAGGGGCCGAATTAACACAGCTTCTGTTTCGTTAGAGTGTTTTCCTATCAGTCAACTGGCTTCACTCATGATATTTCCCGCATCGTGATTGCCCGAAATATTCTTTTACGTAAATTTTTAACGTAAGACGTTTTGCGAAGGCATTCGTGTGCAATAGTGAATTAAATCTGATAGGTCATAATGGCAGCACTTTTGTTCCGATGTATGGGTGGAATACGTGACTTGGTGGCCTCTGGCATATCTCCGGTACATTGGTACTGTTGTTCACGTTGATTTCAATGGCCAAGAACAGGCGGCGGCGTCGTCGTACTGAAGAACATATAAACAACTGCGTTATGGTGGGACCTTCTTATCTTCATCTGGCGATTTATCTGCAATAGGTGCTTAGTCCAATGATGCAGCTCCTTGAGAGTCAAGGGTACCCTGAGAGTACATTCCTAGAATCATAAGTCACCCTCTCCATAGACTCGTTATCCCTGCCTCCCCTGTCCTTTATATGGAGCCTGCCCTACCTTGGTGGCAAAGGAGGTGGAGAAGACGGTTGTTGCAGGCGCGTAGTCGACATTGCATTGTTACCTGACGAACGTCGTTGACAGCAGCGTGGCCGGCGCTGTTTTCTTATTACCTCGGTGAGACGAATGGTCCCTCACCATCTGTTTTAGTATGATCATTTATTCGCTAATGTGGGGACACTTCTTCGAATAGGCATCATGAGGTCCAAAGCTGTTTAGGCACTTCAGATTGGCTTTGCAGTGATCAGTTGTGTAAGAGGCGGGGGCTGCGGGGGCATGTCGTTACGTTTCTGGATACACTGGATGCATATCCAGCAATGGAGCGGCCTTGATATGAAGGGAAACGCGACTTGTCCACGCGAGAAACGTGTGTTATAACAGCTTCACCTATCACTGTTTTTCATTATTATTGACAAATCAATGTTTGAAATGGGCACGTCGATGTTGTATATGACGCCGGTAGTGCTGTCCTTGCCCGATGGAACATGGTAGCGGACTTGCATACTATCAATGTCGATGACCTGGCGGAAGGTCTCTAACACTGCCATTTGCTCGACGTATATGTTCAAGGTGTTCCTACGGTTGTTGTCTCTGATGTCCTTTATTTCATTTGGAGCCAGCGCCTCAAGACGCATGGATGTCTCTTGCATGTAGAGGTATCTAATGTTGCTTGCGGCGAGTATACCGGTTAATGGCTCAGGAGTTCGAGACGCGCTTGCAGCGGACTTACTTGAACGAGATAATACGCTCAGCAGTGCTCTCTCCGCCCTGCCGCTCATTACAACCCATCTAAGCTGTGGTCAGACGAGTCATCGCTACCGTATACAAGTAGATCATGTTTTCGTCGGTGTCCGCGCTGCTTTTGTCGCCGTTCCGCTTCCTGAAGGCGGCCGCCGCGGGCGCTGCCGCATCAGGAGGACCAGTGCGGGGCTGGCCTTCTACATAGTAAATAGGCTGGTGATGTTCACCGGAAGCGAAAACTAAAATAAGACGACGTAATAGGGAGGAAGAAGACGAAGTTTCTTCGTTGCCGAACGCTGAATTTTCAAGCTCCTATAGAAGGACTCACTCGTTATTGGCTCGTTCTACCAGCTGCCGCTGTCTAGTTTCATAAAGAAAAAAAAAATCTTCGTGAGCAGCATATGCGAACCAACTCATTCGAAGTTATACACGAACAATCGATCCTGGAATGGAATTTCAAATTCCGATTAAAATTAGCCGTTCTGTAGAAACAGTAATTCACAGACTTCGTCTAGGCACTGCCTACACTAAGAGCTTCCTATATAGGATAAGAAAAACTAACTGCGCTACATGTACATGTGAAGAGGCAGAAGAAGACATAGAACACCTCCTTCTACACTGTAAAAATTATGCTGTTCCCCGTAAAAAATTCTTACAAAAACTAAACAGATTGGACAGACGGCCGCTATCATTAGCAAAAGTATTGGGTCCATGGCCGACAGAAACTCTTCAAAACATTGCTGCACGCGCCCTAGTACAGTTTTTAGAAGAGTCGGGAATATCAAAAAGATATTGATTCACATTTGCAATTATTCTTCACATTGAGATACTTCTGGTCACATGTTTTGCGTTGCCTCTTGTGATTCAAGACAGCTGTGTATAAAGTGTGGGCAATGCTCAGTGACTTTTGTGTGATGTGATCCCACTCTACAAAGGACTGTGGGTTGAACTCTTCGGCAAAGTGCGAACGATTCTTGTGTGTCTTGAATGTGAACATTGTTGTCATCACGTGGACATTATGCATGACGTGTGAACATTCCTTTTAAAAGGACATTGCCGTGAGTGAGAGTACTTTTATTTATAAGTTCGTGACGCTAATTAATAAGTAAGGGAAGAGGAGTAGCCGGGACCATGTATAGGCACCAACCTCTCCTTAAACACATTTAATAAAGAAAAAACGCCAGTGTGCTCGCCATCTTTCAATCGTGGTGGAAAGTTGTGTGTCCTTCTGCGACCTTTTGAATTAGGCACCGTGACAGCGAGCTTATTTCGCGCGGCATAGAAGCCTAAATGTGACTGATCTCCCTAATTAGCTAGATTAAAAGAATGAAATAGTCCGAAGAAAGGTTAATTTTGCACTGCGTATACAACACCAATATTTACCACGCAGTTAACTGCATAACTTAAAGAGAGAGAGAGAGAAGCTCTAATGAAAATCAGAGAATTCTGCCGGCGTATATAAAGGCGGCTACATGCTACTCTGCATATCTTAATTTTGCATGGGGCGGGCTTGAGCAAGCCAATTAAATGTCATCTTTTCATTGTTCTTGGAGCACGTCTTCAAGGCTGGCGTTGCGAACGCAATCCTGTGCTGCTCGAAAGCCCGCTTCTCATGCTTCCCCGCCCACGGTATTGAGCGTCATACATCAATGGTAACTACGCTTATTGAGCTCAATATTAAGACACGCTTAATGCATTGCTGCTCAGGTATCAGCCATGAAACGCCCTCGTTCAACAACCACCTTTTTCTTATCCTTGCCTTGTTCTTCAGTTATCCCTGCTCCAAGTGGAATGCGAGGACGGCCGGAGGCAGCGCATGTCGATTAACTGCTGCCTAATGAACCTAATAAGCGCGAAGTTCCATTGCAACAAAAGACACCTTCTCACTAATGAACGTTCTCCGGCTAAGTACCACGACTGGTCCGTCGCTAGGAAGCAAAGAGAATGCGGCTACTGCACTTCAGTTTCATTAACACCGTTCACTGCACTAAAACACACAGCCGGTGCCGGTGACTTAGTAACGTCACACGATATAACCTTTTGGCGACAACCTGGCAATTATATCGTCATCACCATCGTCGTCAGCCTATTCTACGTCCGCTGAAGGACGAAGGCCTTTTCCAACAATCTCCAATTGACCGTATACTGCCCGAGCTAATTCCATTTTATTCCTGCGAACTTCTATTAATTTCATCGTGTCTCTCGGCCGTCCTTGACTGCGTTTCTCATCCCTTAGTATTCATTCCATCGCTCTCACTGACCACCGGTTATTAGTCGCGCGCATAATGTGGCCCACCCAGGTCCATGTTTATCACCCAATCTCAACTATAGGATATCAGCAACCCATCTTTGTACTAGTCGATCTTAATCTTAAGCCAATCCTTTTTATTTCCATCTCGCGTTGCGTGTTCATTAGCTTTTTCTCGAGCTTCTTTGTTTTCGCTTTAGGGACAGCGGTATGTTGCCTATCATGAATTTTGGAATGCCTTTCGTATTCGCTCCAAGCCAATTCTTATTCTTCAATTAATTTCCGTTTCATAAGTAAACTACCCTGTTACTAATAACATGCCTAGATTATACATACTCCTGCACAGATTGTAAATACAAGCTGCTAAATTTGAATCATTGTTCTTTCTTGTCATTCTTGCAATGATACGGCCAGTGCGAACCAGTGGATGGAATTTCTTAAGCTAAAATAATTTTGCAACTTCCATTGAATATGGGACTTCGTAAGTACAGGTTTCATAACCTGGTACTTTTTTACATTAGAGTACAGACCGTATACGGAATACCCGTATTCTGCACCTAATACTTTCCATTTCAGAGAGGACGTACCCGTATTCTACACCTAATGCTTCCCATTTCATAGAGGACGTACCCGTATTCTGCCACATATACTTCCCATTTCATAGAGGACGTACCCGTATTCTGCACAATACTTCCCATTTCAGAGAGGACGTACCCGTATTCTGCACCTAATACTTCCCATTTCAGAGAGGACGTACCCGTATTCTCCACCTAATACTTCCCATTTCATAGAGGACGTACCCGTATTCTGCACAATACTTCCCATTTCAGAGAGGACGTACCCGTATTCTGCACCTAATACTTCCCATTTCAGAGAGCACGTACCCGTATTCTGCACCTAATACTTTCCATTTCACAGAGGACGTACCCGTATTCTGCGCCTAATACTTCCCATTTCAAAGAGGACGTACTATCGCGCTCAGTATGAGCTACATCACGCGAGCGCGTGGCCGAACGCTCTGCAAGGTAGTACAGTGGCACCGATCATGGCATATTTTCGAGTTATCGGGAGAGAGTTTTGGCCTGCTCGAGCGAGAGCGCATCGCCCCCCATTTGCCTTTCACACTCGCCCTCGTTTTGCCCTGCGGTGATATCAGCTTCGAAAATGATAACTTCGAGGGTGAAAGCAAGAAAGTGGGGGCGATTCGCGCTCGCAGGGACATCCAAACTCTCTCCCAGTAACTCGAAAATATTCAATAATCGGTGCAACTGTACAACCTTGCAGAGCGCTCGGCCACGCGCTCGCGTGATGTAGCTCATACTGAGCGCGATAGTACCCGTATTCTGCACCTAATACTTCCCATTTCAGAGAGGACGTAGCTGCCCGCGCCTGCCGAAAACGGAAGGCCTGCCCCGAGAATGACGGTATGTGGGAACGCCGGATACGTAATTTCCTAATTATCGCACCCGTTCATGCTTCGACGCGCCCGTAAATGAAGCGTGCAACGAGAAATGTTGGAATACATGAGCGTCTGGATCGCTAACAGGAATGTGCATGGTCGTAAGTTCATTTCCTCGAAGCATAAGGTTGGTTGTTCAAACCACAGCTAGCCATTGTTTAACGGAAGAAGGCGATTCGAAAACTGAGGGACGTTATTTTTTCCCTTTTGTCTTACCACTTCACTTTAAGAGGCGGGAATAGCGTTTCCGGTCCTGCTATCCCATAACAGTTCGTGTTCGTCGTACTGGACTTCAGCTCCTACGGGCAGCCGCAGGGACTGTCATTTATTCTATATTTTGAGGGAATGATGCCTCGAGCCCGCTATCATATATCACCGTCGGTTCGAGACGGCATTGACTAGACCGGCCTATTATGTTCTGGATCTTCCTTCTGTCGTTATAGCCTCTCACCATATACTCCCATAGCCTCACCCTTCCCCCACGGCAGAGCAGTTGCCTAGAGAAATGCATCTCTGGTGGAACTGTCTGTTTTTCTTACTGTTGCGGGTAACTCAGGTACGAGACTATGTGCAAAATGTACTTACGCTTAGTCCAAAGGCTACCACGAGTGATATCGAGTAGCACTCGGCGCCACATAATCATTTTGATCGTCGTTACTGTAGCCACGCTGACGCGGCCTTTGTCTGGGACTGTTCTGTATTGTGACCCTCACGATGCAAGCACTGTCCCTGTTGGTCATCGGCGCATGCCAATAATATCGACAGTGCTGCCGTCGCTGACTCGTTCAACTACACCTACCGCTTCTGTGAAACCAGAAACACCTCCCACGGTCCGGTTTCCAGTGTAGTTTTCGAGGAGTCAAGCAAACATGTACCAACAAGCTTGCTTTAAGAGTGATTCTCTAGAAGCCCGTGCTGATAAAACAGCAACTTCGTGGAATCGATCGGTCATATTTTATTAGGCTATAGAGTCTAAAGTGATGAAAGAGCTAACAACAAGGTAATATAGTAATAATTTGTCAAGGCTGCTGACACTACTTAACAAAAATAAATTTCTTGGCACTCTCAGTTAATGCATCGCCAAGCAGATGATTTATTGATTGATTACCTTAAGCCACCTGGTTAGATTACCTTCAGTCACCTCTCAAAACTCTAGCTCTTATTAGCACTATGTGTAAGTCTTATGAAAACCCAGCTGTAAAGCTAAGACGATTTACGTGCTTAGATAAGTAAAATTCAAAAAGCGATATTGCTTATCGGGCATTCTCTCTCTGTCTGTCTATTTCTTTCTTTAACAATTTCTTTCTCTTCCTCCTTCTTCCAAGGTCTGGCTTAGTCTACTTGCTTTGTACTCAATATGGCGAAAACCGTGTAGACAGCCGGATGGGTTCAGTAGAGTTGGAAATACTATAGATAGAACCATGCATTTCCGTACGTCTAGACTGTAGCGTTTTGATTGTCTTATGCGCCTTGAGGCTCAGCGTATTGATTGCCTCGTGCGTATTCAGGCCAATCTTTTATTAATCTAAGTGATACCAGTTCCAAGACAAAAAAAAAAAGATAATCAACGATGAAATGCCGTTTCGGAATAGTGCCGATGAGAATTCAGCACCGATGCTGCCATTGCTTTGGTCTACCGGAACAGGACACGAAAGCAGGCGCATTCCACTGCGATCTGCTTTTAGCTGTTTCCATAAGAGAAACGCTTGGACTTGATTCTTCGGTGTGGCTTTCGCTTTCAGCACATCCGACAGACGGCTGTTGCAGTCCGGAGCGAACCAGCCCACGTCGAAAGCGGCTGATCAAAGTTTCAGGTCATTGCGACACGTTTATCATTCAGGCTGCACGCTGAAGTATAGATGCAATGGGCTGCTGTGTCAGCCCCATGTCGCAGTAAACTTGTAAAACATGGAATGTACGCAAAGTGGTGGAAGGCAATAGCGACACCTTCGCACCCAGCTGCAGTGGCGCATTTTGAAGCAGTCGACCAAACGACACGCTGCGTGCCTCCCGTTACAGCATTTTTCATGATCTCAGCCGCTAACACCTAGAGCGGATAAAACTCATGCATTTGAAAATGCGATGGCAGACCACCTTCTCACACCAACGGCCGTGAGTGGAGAACTTGTCAGCGGTCTTTATTTACGCGCGCGTTTTGTGAACGCGCGTTGTACAACAAATGCGTGCATAATTCCGACGCTACAGTTTCATTTATACATAGATGAACCAAACAGCTCACGTACGTCACTAATATAGAGTAGTGCTTTTACATACGTGAGTATGTGTAATCTCACGCATACCTGTCAAAGACGTACTGATGTAAAAATTTAAAAAAACAGATGCATTTTTTAGAAAGACGAAAACACCGATATGAAACATTTAATATGTGTACCGCGCACGACTCAGCGCCAGATAGATAAACAACTGTATGTATACGTGCATACGTTCATGAAGGTCGGACGGCGACGTAACAAAATTTGTTGAGCAAAAACGTATAAAACCGCACGTTTTGTCTGCAACGTACCACATAAAGAACCACCATACTTCCTTTAACGGCACCGCTGCACTAGAACTTAGTGACCCGCAGTAATGGCAGCTTTACGCAGAGAGCATACATACGTGGAAATAACATACGAGTCCCAATTCCAACTCGCACATATGCATTCCCCTAGTGTAATGTCCTCGCTCGTAACACGATGCCAGCGATAAAATAAACAAGAAAAAAAAACGCGGCACTTGATGCCGATAAGTGCAGGGTATGATACAAACTGCTATGCAGTGCTGGCGATCATGGCCTTCGTGGAACGAAAGACAAGCGTTATATAGCGCTTGTATTGCGTCTATGTTACTCTCCTCTCTAAGCTATACACTTGCCAAGCCTGTAAGTATGAACCAGCAACAGGTCCTTCATTGCGGAGCACTGCTTGCCGGGGCGTCGATTTACCGGTTTCTTTTGTTGCTAACACTGGTTTGAGCAGCGGAACTGAAAACGAGGGACAAATAGAAGACAGACAAGGACGTTGCTGCACTAACAACTGAAATTTTATTTCTATGCGCGCGGCTAAATAAATAACCAAAACACGCACAGTCACCAACAGTGATTGGCGCCTGGTGTCGTTTCCACGGACTAGTTTTTCACATGCCAGAGAGCAATGAATGTTCTTTTCTTGTCAGAACCTTCCTTCTTGATCTATTTTTTCATCTCCCGCTTGAGTTTGTTGCTTCCTTTCGCTGCCTTACTGAACTTTTTGCGTGCCAGTGGCCTATTGAATAGGCTTTAGTACTGCCGATCTACAGCTTCCTTTTGTTTATATCTTTTTTTTTATCGCGCGCCTGCTCTTCTCTCCGCTGTCCTTTCCATCTTTCTCTCCCTTTCCCCCTCCCCTTAGTGTAGGGTAGCAAACCGGATGCTACAATTCTGGTTAACCTCCCTGCCTTTCTCTCGTTTTATTATCTCTCTCTCTTTTCGCTGCCTTTGATGACCCTGCCTTTCCTACATTCCTTCTCTCTTCGCTATGACGGATCGAGATATGCGCAGTCCCTGCAATCATCTGCTAGGTGTCCACAAGGTGCTGTTGTTTTCACTGAGGCAGCATGTTCTCTCGTCCGCTCACTAAGGCTTCGACCAGTCGGGCCAATGTAAGCCCGGCTGCATGATAATGGAATGCGATACACGACAGCTTGCTAGCATGGCGCGTATTTCACAGGTTTCTGTCTCCTTGTCATTGTTATGAACCAACTAGCTCCGGAAAATGCCATTTTGACGTTTCTTTTGTTGGTGTTGTGCCATGTAGCAGAAAACTCGTAACGCAAAAGAGCGCTGACGGGGAGAAGGTATTCAAACAGCACAGCAGCATTTGACAGTTCCTGCAGACGTGCACCTAAAACGAAATTCAATGCGTGAGCAGAGAACTTATGTGCTGAAAAAACAAAACAAGAAACGCTAAAACAACGAAAAGCCCGTGTAGTGCACTTAATGTTAATAACACGCCACTTGTGCCACTTGGCGGTGGTCACAGCCTAACACAGTATTATTTTATATCTCTCTCATTGCGACTACGCTCTCGTATTGATATTTTCATCGTTGGTTTCAATAAGAAGCTTCCAGGAATGCTCTACACTATATGAAAACTCAGTAGGTAGTTGCCGGCTGAATTCCATGAAGAGTGAGACAAGCCACATAGGACCACTGACGGTGCAAGCTCTGCACGCACCCAATGCATTGCAAATTCACAATGCACAAATGCATTGTCAATAAATATATGTGCGTGTCCGGGAGGGTGTTATTGTGTGTCCACTAGAATGTGATATATACCGGTTAATACATTTCGTTCCTTGAAAACCACCTTCAGTATCTCTGATCACAGTTCAAAATTTATTTGCGGCGTCACCAGTGCACGTACAAAATAGCAACAATGTTCAACCCCAAGAACACACCCGTTCTTTATCGTAGTTTTAGTTTGGCTAGACCAATCAGTTACGACACTACGTGCCTCAGAATGCTCAGAAGGCCACAGGTAAATGTCGTAGCTTTGCCGTAATCTTCTACACTGCGCCTAGTTGCCACGAACTCTCTCACAATATAGAAACATGGCTCTTGACAGTCTCAACATTGCATTGAATGTTATTTCACTACCCTTTGTCAGCATTTTCATAAATTTGCGTTAATAACGGACAATCTCCATTGCATGCAACTGCAACAATGGGTCCTCAGTAGTAATTTTTATAGGGCACAACTGCGAGGCCCTCTGGTCGGAGAACTTCCTCTGCTGTTCTGTTGTTTTGTCCTTTTCCCACGAAATTGCTTCCCGAGATAAGTGCAGCGCAGGCAGTCGGCGCCTCCAGCGCCAAATGGACGACAAGAATGTCACACTCTTTTAATTAGTGCAAATAACGCAGCCAAATTGAAGAGGTCTTTCAAGTTACGCGAGTGGAGCCACCATATACCTGTAAACGACCAACTGCTACTATGTTTACCGGATAGCCGAGGCCAGTTTTACTTGAGTGTAGCTGCTATTTTCGAACCCGAATACATGCACAAGCGTTAAGCATCTATGAGAGCTCGTCACGCATGTTTTGCACCACGTGGTTATCGACTAACGATGACAGCTTACCTATAGTGTAGTGGTCATCTAGAAGAGAGCAGTTTAAACCTGCTTTACTAACGCGCAGCAACCATGCCGCTGCTTGACGATTCACCTTAAGTGTTCTAGAAATATTGACGAGACGTGTATAGGCTCTGCGCTCAAGCGCTCTGATTCTGAAATGTGGTAGTTCTAGATGTTTCCATTGCAAATCAAAAATAGCTGGCATGGCCCGGAAGAAAAGCCACAAGCATGAGCACAGGATCAGGCCACAACCGTGCCCACGGCGTCTGGTGCTTTTCATTAATGTCTTGTGGTGGCTTTGGCCGCGAAACAAAACGATAAACGGGAAAATCGATGTTATATGTGCATGTGTCCTTTCCTGACAATCGCTCAGTGCTGGCTTCTATTTCTGGAACGATCGACCGGTTCAATGTAAGCCCAGTCGCTTCTCCCTCCTCCACTCTCCCGGCCCGCCTATGTTCTCAAAGCAAGATAACGCTTCCAGTGTTTGGCTCTGCGCTTGCAGATCACGTCGACCAGCACTTTAGTGTGCCGATGGCTTCTGTTCCCGAGTGTGATTAACGGCTCCAAACTAGCGTGATCGCCGTTCACTCAATGCCTTGTTTTGAATTCCAGCCGTCTTTCGTCCAAATCGTAAACAACTTGACATCAGAGAGAGAACTGTATTCTCAACGCGTACTATTCGTGAGGAGCTCTGCTCTTTGGTTTCTTATTGTCTTTTATGAGATGTTTTATTCATTTTTCCTGTGAAGCTCCTAACCCCATTGTATCTAACTTTACGCCACTCCAACAATGTAGGCGGTGCAAGAAGGCTTGTCGCAACGATTTTCATGTCACACATTTCTTCAGAATTCGACGATTTGTTCGGAATGTATTCCTCCGCGTTCGAGCAATCTTTCAATATGCCTTGCTGAATCATAGCAATACAAATGTAATGTTTATTAGGCTGCTATAAAAGCGGAGCCAACACTGGAACCGCAGACATTAATCTGATATGACGCCTGTATCGCTGGGGCGCATATGTAATGTTTATTGCTTTCTTTCTTTACTGCAACCACAATTCACGCTGCACCGACATTACGCCTGCATAGGCTGTTTATAGATAGATAGATAGATAGATAGATAGATAGATAGATAGATAGATAGATAGATAGATAGATAGATAGATAGATAGATAGATAGATAGATAGATAGATAGATAGATAGATAGATAGATAGATAGATAAGATAGATAGATAGATAGATAGATAGATAGATAGATAGATAGATAGATAGATAGATAGATAGATAGATAGATAGATAGATAGATAGATAGATAGATAGATAGATAGATAGATAGATAGATAGATAGATAGATAGATAGATAGATAGATAGATAGATAGATAGATAGATAGATAGATAGATAGATAGATAGATACGCTCAAAGTGCCAAAGGTTCGCTAAGAAATGCTTCGCATTTAATAATAAAAATTTGATTCATATGATATGTGTTTAGTAAGTCCAACCTAACATTTCACGGTAGCTCGGTAAACAAGTGTCGGCGTGATATTCGCTGTCGCTCTAAAAATGCTCACCAGCACATCCCATCGCTTTGTTCTCGTTGCCGCTGCATGCAGAACCGCCCAAAGGGCAAGTCCCCCTTGGCTCGCAGGTAAGCATGGTAACAAGGACGAATGGCGCGCCTCACTTGGCAGTAAATGGATGGCTTGTACCCTGTTTTAGTCTTTACATCAGCTATGCGCAATTTTTCGTCCCTGTCGCTTCCTTTTTTTCTTTCCGGTCCCCCGTGGTCACAACCTCTTTTCGAATAATCCAGAAACGCTAGCTACGTCGAGGTTGAGGCGACACTGCACCCGTTAGGACGCATTGTAGCGACAAAAACAGAAATATTACTCCAAAAAGGACCACTCCCTGGCATCTTCACATGTGCTAAAGGCGCTATACTGGCCAGGCTGTGGTAGATTTCGTTTCTAATCAACCCACAGTCCTGTAAAGAAGAAACGGCGCAGCCAACGTCAAAATCAGCTGTCTTCAATACTGGCGATGCGCTTTCTTTCTTCTTTTTTTTTCTACTTTTCACAAATGACGTCTTTGTAGTAGTCTCGATACGCACATGGCAGATGGCTCTAGGCGAACAGGAAAGTAGCGCAGGAATTCGCCTAAGGAAAGAAGCAAACAGGAAAGCATGCGTTCGTGCCGTGAAATTCTAAAGGTGGAAGGAGGAGGGTGATTTCTATATAGTGTGCCGTTTCGTTCCCTTGAGCACGAACATGTCAACACGGTGCAGGTGAAGCACTGCCTATGCTTCTTTTGTGATCCACACGCGCCGTGCCAATAGCCTAAGGCGTGCACGACTCTATCGCAGTGTGCCTGTACCGCCTCGCCCGTCTGGTGGCGCCTGCAAATTTAACACGAATGGATAGCGCTCTTATAACGCGGTCACGGACCATTTTTCTTCACTTGAAGCCGACAGCTTTCGACCGCGTTCCACCGCCGGCAGCTCGTTCCGTCACCACAATTTTCTTTTTATATTATTTTCGTGCAGTGTGTCAGTGTGTGCTGCCCTGTTGCTTTCGTGTGCCGGTACACCGTGTAGACAGCAGCATTATGCAGCGTGCGTGTCTGCCAACCGTTCCACTGATGGACGACGCGCCCATTCCATGTGGTGTATCTTTCTGCGTGTTGCGCTGCGCGCTAATGGAATAATTTGCAGTACACAACGGAGTTATGACTGTGCCTAAAAGAAGATGTAGTGCGCATGCACCTCTGTTCCTGTCCGCTCTGCCCTTTGCCTGCTATGTGCCAGTGCTTGCCAGAGCTGGTTCCGTCACTGAGGGAACGGAGTCTGTACTGGCGTGTTAAGTGCAGTGGAACGCCTACCACACATACGAAACCACACTTTCAAAGTTCAGAAATAGTTGTTTATTTAAATTTAGTTACGCTATAAAAGCAATCAGATCGCAGTTTTGACTCTCAAAGCACTGCAAGTTGTTTGTTTTAACTTATAGCGCTGTCTGCGGCCATTTCATAGTTCGTTAATTCTGAGAAAATTATTAGCTTGATATATACATTGTTGCTGTTAAATAAATAAACTGTGTGAGAATAATTGAGAAAATTGCACGCGTTATATAATCAGTTACATTATTATGTTCTCGTTTAATTTTGTCCGTTTGTAAAGTTAAGACGTGCCCTCTATTTATTTAACATAATTGCTGCATAGTATGCAAATCACCGCCATTATCTATGCTCATTACTACTCTCTTGACCTTTAAGCTAATTGCCACGGCTGGCTTTACATCGACGTGTCTCTAGGCGGCTCTTGTCAAGCTGCGTCTTCATGAAGAGCAGCGTTTGCCTACGGCTTCCTACGACGATGTAATCAATAAATATCACTGTCGTCATTATCAAAACAACTAAGTTTGCACACTAGCGCATCAGCGCATGCCAACACCTTATGTCAACACATTCACGTGAGAAGTTGCCGACTGCGTAATGGGTCCCTCGTGTTATTTACTGTCCTTTTTTCAACTATCCGAGCGTTTTCCCTTCAACTTACACGAGGGTACTAAATAATCGGACCACCTTTCGCCTGGGTTCACCGCTAATCTTTATCTTTAAGGGCCCTAAAGAAACTGCGTTGAAGCTTCCTTTCAGCCTGTTTCCCGTTAGTGTACTGTCGCGAAATTGCACTTCAGAATCCGGAACGCACTGAATGTGTTTCATCCATCCACGCGCGCGGCGCGCACTTCCACACACCTTATCAACCCCGTTGATAACTTGGCCCAGATTCACGGTAATCAACACACAATTAAGTGAGCAGCTAAACAATGCATAATGTTATAAAGACTGCGATGCGTCGTGTTTACCTGCAAGAACTTAATACGTGTTGGGGTTTTACGTCTGAAAACCAAGATATGATTGTGAGAGACGCTGTAGTGGAGGGCTCCGGAAATTCGGGCCATCTGATGTTCTTTAACGTGCCCCTCAATCTAAGTACACGGGCCTCAAGCATTTCGGCAACATCGAAATGCAGCCGCCACTGCCAGGATTCGACCCCGCGACCTTGGCAGTCGAGGACCATAACCGCTAGACCACTGTGGCGTGTATACCTGCAAGATTCACCATTGACGTTAATATGAACCCGCACACACACAAGAAAAAGATAGGAATAAAGTAATAAAAAAGCGGGCATTGTGCACTAAGTCACACAAAGCTTCACACAGCGAAGCACAGGCCCGTCGCCGCTCGTACTCCCCGTCGACCGACACGTCCAGCTTCGAGATGCGTGGCTTCCTCCTCGGGAGTACGCAGCCAGGCAGCCAGGCGGAGGTTGCGCGCGATGGCTCCGTCGATGGGCGTGGCTTAACTACTGGGCATGCACGGCTTGGTCAGGGGGTGCGGTATCTGGTCCCTAGACGAAGCGATGCTTGCTTCTTCTTTCTGTCTTTCTTTTTTTTCTCTCTCTCTACTTCTTTCTCTATCTTTCGTTGATGTTATCTCTGTCTCTCTTTTTCTTTGTGCATTTCTTTATCTCTATTTCTCTCTTTCTCATTCTTTCTGTGCTACGCTTTACTCTCTCCCCTCCTCCTTTTACCTCTCCTCACCATCACATTTCTCCTCCTCACGCTTATTTCCCTTTCCCATCCACTTGCTACACTATACCATACAAGGCTGTGCTATGCTCTGCTAGCCTGCCTGGATAGCCGAATGGTTAGGATGCTCGCCTTCGGATACAGGTTACGCGGGTTCGAATCCCGCCTCGTGAAGAATTTTTGTCGGCAAGAATTTTTCTCTTTCTTTTCTTTATATCTTTCGTTCCGTTTCTCTCTCTCTCTTTCTTTCTTTCTTCTTTCTTACTTTCTCTTTCGCTCTTTCTGTACTCGTTCTCAGAGTTATTACAGGCAACGCCGTAGAGGTGAATAGTGGGATCTGCCCAAGTTCTGCGGTACATTGACTACAGGCATAACTGATTAGCGCAAAAAACAATGGACAAGGTGAAGGCAACAGACAGGACTAGACGCTAATAAAGTCATGAACGGGTATATACCCGTTCATGATGATGATAGTTTTCGGGCACGAACACAGACTTTACGCCGAGCTAGAACAACTTCGCTGTTAAAACAAAGAGCCCGGCATTACCTTCAGACCACAGTTGTGACCGTATGCTACGACACATATGTACGTACATATATACACAAATGTGTATACATATACACAAATAGCCTGCGATACTGTAGAGCTGCGGCCTGCGGCGCCAAACGACGCATATTTACGGTCAGACCCGCTTGCTCGCGCTGCGCCCGCCCGTGAGGAGTGCGTGCGCACCTTTACGACTGCAAACAACGGAGCGGATCCCATGGATTGTATCGTCTCCCTTTACCTGGAAACAAAGCGCCCGCCGCGCCACGATGGAACGCGCTGGCACAGTCTCGCTTGGCTTAACGTGGGCGTCGCGTGCCGTCGTAAAGCGCCTCTGCGTCACGTCATAACCCCTAACACAGAAATCACGGGACAGCTCGCAATTCCCGTGGGAGAAGTGGTATTGGTTCTGCTAAGCCTGTTTCCGCTCTGTTGATGGCCGGCGCCGCGTCCAACGTTGGTTCATATAGTCTGTAATGCATTCTGCTGCGTCCGTCGTATTATGCCGCCGATATGGAAGCGGCATAATGCCAAGCGAAATGCACAATATGGAGCGGAATGACATAAGGAATTTATAAAATGAAGCAGGCTTCCTCGTTGCTACAGAGGAAGTTATGTTTATATTGGTCAGCGCTAAACGTGCGTAATAGGGCAGCCGAAATCACGATTTAAGATTTGCGGCATTCAATAAATCCTTAAGCGCGAATAGGAAAACCTTCATGCTGCATGTAGATCATTCGTAGTGCCTGCAGACTTCTTTGTAGGTGAGTGAATGAGTAACAACTTTGTCAATCGAAGGGGTGAGGGGTAAGGCAGGCTAAGCCACGTAGGCTGCCAGGCTGTGTTTCTGGATGACGTCTTCAGCTCGTTCCAGGACCGATGTCTGGATGTCTTTGTCGGTGCTGGAGAGAAGGGCCTCCCATTGTTCCTCGGTCGGGGGTGAGCGAATGAGGTCGGCGGGCGGTGGATCGCCCGGGCAGCCCCACATATAAAGGCCCTTTCCCGGCCTTCGTAGCTTATCCATCTTTAGAGCGTGCCGTGATACGTTAACCAGCCGGCTTTTTCTCCTGCCTAACGCAGCGTAAATGAACGGCACCGCCTGATCAAAAATCAGCACTGGAAGTCATTCATTACTTCTCAAGAAGGGGCCTAGCGTTATGTGTAAGTGGTAGATTTTATCAAGGTATTCGATCTCGAGTGGAGGAGTGGTCATTCAGTTCATTACCTTCAGATAGGTACCCCTGTCTGTAGGTTGGCCGGCAACTAGCTAGATAATGCTGAAGAACCACTCTTTCTGAAGCCTCTGACGTAAACTCCTACGTAGCTTCACATTTAGTTGATGCTGTGGCTGATGATGACAATGAACTATGGCTCAGCCCTTTGTAATAGGTTGGCAGCAAAATCACTCGTTAAGCGATTCACACGGTGTGACGCGTGGTGCGATTCTACGCTTCTGCCACGCAGTATTACATCCGTTAACGTGACTATTCGCCCGACATGGGAGACACCTGTATGGAGTCTTCTTCCGAAGCAGTTTAAGCGCTGGCATGGAGGTAGAGCACTTTACTGCCACGCAGAATGCCCGCTCGAACCCTGACTTTTTATTCTTTGCATTCGTCGGGATTTTTCGCTCATGGAGAACGCCGCAGATGCCGACAACGCATTTTCTGCGACACTGGCTCTTTAACGCTATCGCGGTAGAAAATGTCGTACGAGTTCATTAAAAATAAAACTTTGTAGCTTCAGAAAAAAAAGGCCCTCTATAGCCCGAGGATTGAATGCAGCGTCATTATCTTCGAGAGAGTTCACTTTTGAAATTAAGGTGCTCCCATCAGAATGACTGCTTCAATTACCTGTTTTACGTAAAACCCTATTAGAGATGCGAGTTTGGGTAGTTGGTGCGAATTGACTTCAGGCATAAATAATTAGCACAAAAAATGGACAAAGGACAAAGTGAAAAAAAAAAACAGACAGGACGCGGCGCTAAGGGAAGAAGACCAGAGAGTAAGTCGGCGCCGCGTGTTATCTGTTTTCTTCACCTTGCATGTCCTTTATCTTTTTTGCGCTAATTAGTTATGTATGTACAGTACTCACGGATTGAAATAGGACAATTTAGGGCTAAGTAATACACATGCTTTCGTTTCTATCGTCCTCATTCAAGCCATATCGGCGTAATATTGACTCCAACGTGTAGATCAGAGCCAACATTATCTTTAGAGACCAGATTGGTCGCGACATGACGTGGTTATCTCGTGCGATTGCGCATACAAGTCGATAAACTAAAAAAATTTTGATGTTGGGTTTGAATACGTGAGTACTGTACGTAAAAGACCTCTACCTTGCAAATTTTGGAGTAAAATACTCGTTGAATAAACCATATCTAATTGTTCGAATAAACACATAAAATGCCTCAACCTCCACCTTTGCCAAATATTTTTGTCAAAACTGCCATCATCTGTCATAGCCGAAATAATTGTCGAAGGCCTGAAAAATTCTTCCCCGAGCGGAGACGAAGGGAGAAGGAGATAGTACTGCGATATTTCGCCCTAAGTCAGAAAAAGGAATCGCAGCGCGTTCAGAATTGGCGAACGAAAAGGATATCGAAAATTGCAGATCCCAGCAGGAAATGCCTAGGCGCCTAATGTGAACGTGACATAGTATATGTTGCTGTACCCTATAAAGGCTGCTTTGATTTTTACCCTTGTCACTCGAAGCAATAACGCTAATCCGCTAGGTATTACGGCCGTCAATTGTGTAGGATAGTACGAATAGTAATAAAACATTTCTGGGAAAAGCTTATATCTAACGTCCTTCCTTCGCGTTAATCTCTCACGGCCAACCAACCTGCGTTTTCTTCTTCTTCTCTATAGTTCAATGCCTCAGCGAAGGGAATTTGTGTTGCAGTTATAATAATAAACTGATTTCTTTTTAACAGTGTGTAGAAATCCTATAGTTCGTTGTGTTTAGTTAGTTACGGTTCAATTTTTGTTCATCTTGACATGGGGCATGCATGTAGCGGATGTGATCTCCCTAGCTCTCTGATACAAGTACCAGAACAGAGACGTGTCGGATGCCACCGACCGAACACAGAAGGATAGGTTTCTTGAGGAAGAATAGAAAAGCCTCCATAAAGTGGAGTTTACACAGCCCGGACCTGGGTCTGCAACTACTGGCTGCCCGGAGGGCCCGGGTCATCGCGGAGGGTCTTCATCTTCCGGTGCCGACCTGGGTGGAGCCGCCGACTGGTTGAGGGGGTCTTAGGACTTCCTTACACCAGTCCCTCTGGTCCTTCAATAAAGTTCTTTGTATGTATGTAAGCGAAACTTTGGCTCATAGAAGGCTTTCGAACGTGAAATACGTGTTCTTAAAGGAGTACACTTCGTGAAGACGTCTTTCATTTATAGTCGGATACAACTCTAGAAGTCTTCCTCCTTAAAGGCGGATGCACACAAGCCTGCACCAATGGGCGCCCACTGCGGACTGACGTCATGAGCCGGACGGCCGGTCACCCCGCCTTCAAAGAACTTTCCCAAGTGCGTGAGCGAGACTATTTCTTTAGTCGCGGAGGCGATCGGCTGATGCGCTTCGGTCGCCCGGGCGGGGCCTCTCCGGATTCCATAAGTGGTATTCGACTATTCGTCATTACCACGGCGGGCTACAAACTACTCACTTAGTTTAGCCACGGAAGATCAATCATTAAAGGGCTCATTGCGAAACTTCGTTATCAGTCTTGATAATAACTCACAGAATTGGTCACCTTAAGATTTATCTAGAAGCCAACAATTTGAGTCTCCATCCTGGACACTCCAACGGCAACAATATCGTCGCTATGATACGTGGGTCTCAATTTTAAAATCTGGTGCGGCTACATATAACAAGAAAAATAACCGGTGCACCGTGCCTGCATGCACGAAGGCAAATGTCGAAAACACATCTCCGATCTTCTTTCCCGTGAACGCGTATTCGCCGCCAAGCACTCCGCGGATAAAAAAGAAGGCACCGCCGAGGCGTCTCCAAGCTGTGGTTAACAACGCGGCTCCCTTTTCCTCCCACCGCGGCACACTACTTGTGTCGCGAAATAATTAGCCTCGGTGTCAGCAACCTGATTACGCGCACTGACAAGGGCAGAAGCTACTAGCGACGGTCAAGACAAGGAGTTCGTTCCACTTGTCTTCCCCGTAATTGACTCTCGACATCACAGGTTGGCCGCATTGGTCATTTCCTGTCGACACGCTCCACGTCACTGTGGAGGCTGCTTCCATTTGGGTCCTCAGCCGCCAGTTGCGGAGGCGATCCTGGCACCTGAGTAGGCGTAAGCGCAGGTGATACGGGTCAAGACAACCGTAGACGAAGGTCGACGGCACTCTTGCCCGGCTACGTCACTGCACTGCCACTCGCGGTCAGACTTCGAGCAGGTCGGTGACCTAGAGCAACCCGCCTCATCGTAACTGCGGCACCCTCACAGCTTGAGCGATCCAGTGAGATTGAAGCGAATGGTTATTTGATTGGTCACGAAGGGTTCCTCCATGCTTCGTTCAGAATAGGCCCGTAGTCTCCTCTTTCAAGCCTGCTGCTTCGAGGGCCAGCTTTAAGAGTTTGAACACAAACTTAATTCTTTCATCCTTGCTACAGTGCTACAATGATACAGTGCTAGGCACTGTATCATTGGGTAACGCATTGTTAGTTCCCACTACAGGGTGCCTAATAATTATATCGTGGTTCTCGAGCGAAATAGTCTACATTTTGTTTGGGTTGTCTCCTTTTTTTCATGTGGGAGCGGCCCGCTTCGGGCTATAGGAGACTAGCACGACCTAATAGACCACAATAAAGTTTTTCCATCAATCCATCCATCCATCATTTTTATGTATTATATGATGCGGTTTTCCGCTTGCTTCCTCTTCTTAGATGTATTTTTATATTTTTGTATTGAACAGCAGCGAGTCGGGCTTCTTGGTGCATCATAGTGAAGGATGGTGAATAGAGCCAGAGCGTGAGAAGAAACCAGCGCAGAATGAATTCTAACTTCCAACAACCTTTATTCGAAAAAGCAACGAATAATATGCATCTTAGTAACATCACGTGATAGCGCAAATCGCTTTTTTAGGAAGCCAGTCTCCTTATCAGTATATAGCAATGACAGAGTGCTTACACATAAGTGGCATAATTTTCTTCCCGACTGTAAATGAACCCGTGAGTACTCGTGTTTCAGTATCTAATGAAGACAGTTTTCCGGCTTTTTTTACATTACATAGTTTATTTCAGAAGCAGTAAGCAGAAAAACACACCTCTCACAACTTTCATATATGTCACATTTTCAATTCCACATTCGAGCAGACCTTTGTGGTGCAAATTTTTCATTGGGTGTCAGTCGTAACCGTACCAAATTTCAACTATCAGGACGTAAGTAAGGAAGGAAGGAAAACAGGAGAGAGAGAAAGGCAGGGATGTTATTCAGTTTAGAATGACCGGTATATGCTACCCTGCACAGGGGAAAGGGATGGGGGAGATGGAAAGAAGGGCAAAGAAGGAGACGTCACAGTCCGCCAGTCTTGCGCGGTAAACGGCATCACTATCGGTCTACAGCCGCTCGTGCCTTAGAAATGTTAACAATGTCTTCGTTGCTTTAATTCTCGATGTCGTTTCAGAATGACACACTTCTGTGTGTCTAATAGTTAGATCGCGGTTCCTGAACACAAGAAACGCTGACGTAAGAAACTGGTGAAATGTACACATAATGGCCGTGGCCTGCCCCGCTACAAAAATCATACGCAGCCGTCTGCAGCTCGCATTAGGTCATACCTGTGACGAAGAGCGCAATTTTACCGCGTTCTCCCGCCCACAGTGGTCGAGGTCAATGGGCCCAGGCATAGTCGTCGCCTCCTTTGGAGGCGTCAGCTGCTTCTCAAATTACTGCCCGGGCATTCGTTGCAATGGCGCGGTCAATAGCATTTCGAAGGACGCCTCGCGGTCTCGGCTCGAGGAAAGAAACATAGCGACGTGCTCGGGCAGTTACGCCAGCAGCTCCTTGTTCCCGTGAATGCTAATCGAACCCGTTAGAAGACGGTGAAGCCAGTGTTTCCTGGCGGTCACTGAACTCTTTTTCCCCGCGTCTCTTTTATTGTAGAACCGCTGGCGACAAACAAACAAGCACCACTTGCAAATGCACCTATCCTTGCTCGTTCTCGTGTTACCGGTACATCTGGTGCAATACGACTAAAAGTATAAGTTTAACGAGTGACAGTTCAGAATTTTTACTGAGCATCGATATTCTCTATATTTTTGCCTTCCTTTGTAAAGTCATTGTTTTTATGTTTTATCTTCTAATCTTCCCAGGTCTGTTGCTTATCGCATTGTCAGTTAGGTAGCAGCAAGATTAACACTAAGCAATTTTTTACATAAAAACCTGTATAATTCCAAATGAGTTTGCGTGACATTCCCTTCGTCTTGAAGCTGTTATGAAAGAATGGTCAGTAATGCCAGTGACGGCAGTGCGTCAGGCATATTCACTTACGTATCGAGTGCGCTCTTACGTCGACTGTCGATACTTGATTGTCAGAGAAGCAGCCGGCGGCGCCGAATAATTGATCAGCCCGTGGGCACGTAAGAAATGTTGACGCACAATTACGAAACGTCTTTCGTAAGCTCATCTACAGGTATCAAAGTAGCGTGCACCTAAAGACTTATCCTCACGACCATCACAACTTTATCTCATAAATGGCTTCGCTCTCTTGGAGCGGCGATGGTGCTCTTGCCTGTATTAATTCAGGATCACGTGATAGGAAGATGGGTTGCACTAGAATGCAGATATATATATTTGCGAATTGAAGTTAAGCGGAAAAGATAGAATTGCGGAGGTCATGTAATGCACACCCGGGCCGATGAACTTCGGTTCATTAAAGCGGGTGTCAAAAGAAAGGAAGCGAAGATAGTAGTGAATTTGTTGGTGTGACCGGATTAAAGGGTTAGCGGACATTACGTGGAATCAGTTCACGAAAGACAGAGGTAATCAAATATCACGTTGGAGGAGGTCTTTGTTCCGTAGTGGACGTCAAAGAAGCTCACGGTGATTGCAAAAAATAAGAAAAAAGAAATCACCGCATCTCCACTAATGTGAATCATGACGAGTGGCGAAGCACTGGGTATCGTACCGGTATGTCACCGTACGTCACCCGCGCATTGCCACTGCGAATGTAAATTGAGTGACATAAAGTGTATATATTACAAATGTATTTATTTGGTTCCTCTTTAATGCTCTTCTGTTTTAATACTCTTGTTATATTTCGTATATTCTCTTGAGTTCTGGATTTCGTTTTCCCTTCATTATTACTGCTTTGTGGTCTGTGATACCGAGAGGCAATCGTTCTTTGAGTGGATCTAATCTAAAATTGGCAAAGACGAGGTCTATGCATGTTCCTCGCGTCGTTATTGGTTGTTTCCAGTCATATCAAATGCATCGTAGAGTGTATCGAGATATCATATACTGCATAATCCAGTCGCTGTCGATAATGTCTACGTTGATGTCGCCAACAGGGTTTGTGCTTGTAATACCGCGGACTTCTAAAGTTGTCTCCAACTCAAGGTCTTGCGAAAGCATTTCTTCAGGATTTCTGTATGAAATCAAACTGTCAGGCACGACACGTTCCACATCCCACTGTGTACATCCTTCAGAATTGTGATAGTCAGATTTGTTGATTTCTGGTACATAGTGCCTTTAATTATTATTCGATTTCATTTTTAAGATATCTCAGGAGTGGTTTGAGCGCTGCATATGACTTTCATCTGAGACCTTATAATCGTAATCGTAATCGCAACATGCACACATATGTTTCGACTATAGCAACGGTTTCTATATACCGTGACAGCGGACAGTGAGAGTCGACGACAAAGCTAGGTCCTATGGTGTTTTGCCCCTGAAATCTTCGATGACACTTGAGCTTGGCTTTCAAGAGTAGAACACGATAGCGTAATCGGGAACCCGTGCGCATCGCCTTCAACCATGCCTCAAGTAAAGGAACGTTTGTGCGCGTAACTTTGGCCGTTTCAAACTATCCTCTACTGCCTACAGCAAGTACAGTTGCGGAATGCCCGCAACGCCATAATTCTTCTTTCTACAACATGGCGCGGCGATTTCTCTGGCGCGGGATACAATAATCTGATGGGCGAGAACAGAGAGAGAGAGAGAGAAAGAACGATAGATAGATAGAAATAAAAAAAAAGAAACAGAAAAATTCATCGCGAAAAAAATTGCTTGGCGAGGCGGGATTCCAACCCGCGTCCCCACGATCTGAAGGCAAGCATCGTATCCACTAGGAATAAAGAAAAAAAAGATACAATATAAGTTATCTGAGCACGATAGGAGAGCATAGCCTTGTATAGCATAGTATAAGGGGGTGGAAAATGGAAGTGAGGGCGAGGAGGAGGGAAAGGAGGAGGGAAGAGAGTAGAGCATAGCATAAAAAGAATGAGACAGAGAGAAATAGAGAGAAAGAAAGTCAGAAAAATCATCGCCCACTACGGGCAACCATGGTGGGATGCGAGACGGTGGTTGTCCAGGCGTTTGAATTACCGCTTGCCGACGCTGACGTTTACGTTCGGCTTCCCTAGCCTTCCTCTGCTCCGCGGCGGTGGCGCTGTCGCTGCAACTAGCGCCGACGTTGACGTTGTTCATGGCGTTTCGCACATCGTTTCACAGAGAGAGAATGACGGAAGCGCAGCGAACGCGCGCTTTCGCAGCTCCGCAGCTTCGAGATTCGCTTGCCGGCGTTGCCGTTTACGTTCAGCTTCGCCAGCGTCCATAGCGCCGTTGCGAAGGAGAGTGCAACGGGAGCGAGCGCGCGCCGCATTATATACGAGCGCACAGCTGTGGCGGAGAGAGAGAAACGAGAGAGGAAAACGAAGCAGAGGCAGCGTTCACGCCACCTCTTCCACCCCACCTCCTCCCACCTCCTCGCGCTCACGTGAGGAGAGGAGGGAGAGTTGGCGCATGTGATTTATGGGTGCGGATGCCGCAGAACAGACACTGCCCCGAGCATAAGATATAAAAAAAATTCGGCAGATCCCACGCGCTGTGGGAATCGGTTTCATGCGAAGCAGTCAGCGAGTTCTTCTATATTGTAAGTTATGGCTTTGAGTCAAGCATTACGAGGTGGATCGACGTGTTTTTGTAACTGTAGTAGCTGTGTGCACGTCGTGGGCTTACCAGGCACGTCGAAAACACTGGCGTTTAAAGGGTAAGTTATGATGCGACGTTACGTCAGCCCTCACATTAAAGTACATACGTCAGTATCATCGAAACTATAAGTGCACTTTATGGTGCAATCATGGGAATATCATGCGTAAATTTCGTGAATGTATTCCTCCGGGGTCGATCAATGCTTCAGTATAGGTTGCTGAATCATAGGAATACAAATGTAATGTTTATTAGACTACTACAAAAGCGGAGCCAACACTGGAACCGCAGACGTTCATCTGATATGACGCCTGTATCGTAGGAGTATATATGTAGTGTTTATTGCTTTCCTGTAAAATTAGATAGCCAGCACCACAACCACAGTTCACGTTGCATCGACATTACGCCTCCATAGGCTGTTTTTCCAAACCAGTTTATAGACCTTGCGTGGCTCTGCGGTAAAATACCTGACTGCCACGCATAATGCTTGGGTTCGATTTGTGCTGGACTCCTAATTTTAGTTCTTTCCATTTGTCGGATCAACGCTGCCGATGTCGGTTTTTCTTAACGCTCTCGCATTTATATTACCAATGTCTATTCTCACCGTCCCTGGGTAGATATACTGTCAATCAACTGTGACGCATAGCCATACACCGCGGCCCGTGGTAAACGGGTATGTGCCACATGTGTCTGGTGGAAAGGGTTTGCCAATTTGACGACGTACGCGACAGGATTTTCATGTTATTCATGTCATGACCGGGCAGTCATATTCGTCAAATCCTCTTACCCTCCTATGCAAATTTTGGTCTACACCAAGTCAAGGAGGCGAACATGAGAGCACCCAGACGTAGGCGGATAGATAGATAGATAGATAGATAGATAGATAGATAGATAGATAGATAGATAGATAGATAGATAGATAGATAGATAGATAGATAGATAGATAGATAGATAGATAGATAGATAGATAGATAGATAGATAGATAGATAGATAGATGCGCTCGAAGTGCCAAAGGTTCGCTAAGAAATGCTTCGCATTTAAAACAAAGAGAAAGAATAAAAAACTTGGACCATCTCCCCGAAGGGAACCCTGATGGAATGCGAAGCAGCAGCGGTGCGCACGGCGTTGACCCGGTTGAAACGGGCGTCGACGCGGGTGTTGGAAGAACGGTTTGAATCGAAACTCGGTGTAGCGTTTACTCGAGTAAACGTTTGTTTGAAACGCAAAGACACGGGAGGCGGGTTGGGTTTCGTGTAAGTTTCATTAAAGCGTTTGGCAAGACTTCGTAGTCGTTGTTTCTTCAGAGTTGAGACACGGGCGCTGGACCGGAGCAGGCGCGCGTTTCGCCTTGACTACCACGGGTGAAGCGAGAGAGAAGTGACACGTACAGAGGTGTTGCGAGTGGGCGGAGCAGCCGGCAGCTGCGGGCGCTACGGCGAGCATGCTGCGGGTGAGGGAGAGAGGGACGTCAGCGCGCACCTGCGAGGGAAGCGTGCGAGGGGAGAGTGACGTCAACGCAAAGCTGTGGCGTGACCTACTTGGCAACGCTCCAACACCTACGGCGAGGGGAACGCGTTGCGGCGCATTCGTACGGACGCACGTAACGTACGGCGTTACACACGTGAGTCAAAGAGCTGCTTCGCATCTAAAAGAAAGAGAGAGAAAGAAATAGAGATAGAGAAAAGGATAGAAAGAGAGAGGCTGCAAGCGAGAAACCGAGAGAGAGAAATAGCAAGAAAGAGAGAGAGCGAGAGAAATTACGGGGGACAAGCAAAGAAGAGTGTGAGAAAAGAAAGTGGGGGTGAGAAGGACAAATGTGAGGGTGAGGAGTAGGAAAAGGAGGACGGGAGAGAGTAAACCATAGCATATATATAGACACAATGAGCAAGAGAGAAATAGAGAGAAACAAATGTAGAAAGAAATCGAGAGAGTGAAATAGAATCAAAGAAAGAGACAAAAAGACAAAGAAAGTGGAAGTAAGCATGAAATAGGGGCAGACAGAGAAAGGGAATAGGAAGAAAAACACATGGTTGATCCCTCCATCATAAGAATCGGTATAACACGAAAGTAAAACGTGTCTTTACAGAAGTAGTTTAACGGTTACTGTACAGTGGCGGTCAAAATTTTGCGGACCACGGGAGCGCGTGGCAGACAGCACCGAGACGCCTTCTCACAGCTGCTTGCGAAGCTCTAGAGCGCGCACTGCGCACGCGCATCCTTGTTTACCTGCCGGCCTGATCGTTCGCTCGCTACAAGTGCGCGCGCACCAGAACGACAGAGAAAGTGCAAGGTGCCGCTACTGCAGTCACCGCGGAAGCCCCGAGCGATTTGCCTAAAAGCAAACTTTTCTACTTGGCGAAAACTTCGTCCTGGTCTGGACGAATTTTTCGTCAGCTTTCAAGATTTTTCTTCTTCATTTTTTAACCCATGCGGGCTTTTCTTGTAGGTTTGTGCTACAAACCGGTCGATGCCAAGTTTTTTTTTTCTTTTATAGCGCATATCAACGGGCGCATGATAGTTGCACCGAGCACCACAAAAAAAATTGCAGCATGCATGAGTTCCGCGAATGGAAGCTGCTTATATGTCTTATCACACATGTCGATTTGAGACAAACTGACGCAAAGCGTATTTTCGACGCTGCAAAGCGACTGGGAACAAAGCGCAGAGTGCAGCGTGCACCGAGCACTGCCAGTACAAGTTATATTTTCGTCACGAGATCACCGCTCGGTGCTTCCGCGGCGACTGCAGAAGCGGCACCTTCCAATTTATCTGGCTTTCCGGCGCGCGCGCACTTGAAGTGAGGGAACGAGCAGGCCGGCAGGTAAACAAGGATGCGCGTGCGCAGTGCGCGCTCTAGAGCTTCGCAAGCAGCCGTGAGAAGGCGCCTCGGTGCTGTCTGCCATGCGCTCCCGTGGTCCGCAAAATTTTGACCGCCACTGTACATTGATATAAGAGAGCTCGCACAATGGTTGGCAGCTATAGCACCATTTAACGTGGATGCAACCACGTAGACGCTTGGTGGCACATGTGCATCCCGTTGACTAACGTTCGTGATCTATAATAAACAAACCGTTGTGGTAGCTGTAGTCGTTAAAGGGACCGACAACCAATTTTCATGGTACCTATTTCCAGCGCAGCGGAAAGCTCACCGGTCAGAGTGCCTAATCACGGAATGGTAACGCCGCGAAACATTTGTAATCAGAATTTTTCCATCTGCGGCGAATATGAAGTCATTATACACGCGAGACAACATATACTGCAAACAGTGAGCGCGAGAGCGGTTCGTGTTCGAGCGCGGTGAGTTACTGCGTATGCGTGCACTTCGCGCGCATGCGCCGCGGCTCGACAAGGCCCACTGGCGGCCGCGAAGGCATCGCCGCTTCTCACCATGCAGCTCTTTTTACCTCGTAAACAGCACAGAATTGAGTGGGGCTGGGTACTAACATACATACTCTAACTTTGAGGACTAATTATGGCACTCATGACAGCATCAGACTACGTACAGCAAGGTGATCGACTTCATAATCCAGCTACAAGGCTCTTCCGCTAGGCTGCGCGACATACTGGTGATTATAAAAACTGCGCTACAGTTACTGCGAAATACGAAGTTAGGAGGGAGACACGAAACGAAGTGTCTCCCTCCTAACTTCGTATTTCGCAGTAACTGTAGCGCAGTTTTTATAATCATGAAAAACCAACTAGCCCATTACATCACTTTGCTCGCGACATACCGGTTTTTGTTACTTTTACACACGATTTAAAAATGTTGGAGTGGCTTAGCTCGGTTATGCCAGGATAACGTAGCGTGAGCAAAGGTTCAGGTGATTATTCTTAGCTTTCCCGATTGTCTAAGATTAGCTTGATTCTAGGATTAGCTGCTGCAATGACACACACATGATATACGTATCATATGGCACATGTATATTTATTTTTCCAGGCAACTACTTCGGGATCCGATTAGTTAAGCTTCTCCGCTCTTCTGCGCCGTTGAGCAACATTTGCGCTCTCCTTCTCCATGGCTATACCACACTGGCAAACGCCAGTCAGAGGCGCTATCAAGCGGCTCCAGCGCAGGGTCAGACGGCGACTGCACAGCGAACGCGAGTAGCTGCGCGGGCGCCTGCGCCAGTACGTCTGTCACGGCTACGACGTCACTCCTCTGGAAAGCGCAGACTGGCGGCGGCGAGTCGCGCGCGCAGCGGCGGCGGAGTGCGAGGGAGGTGCCGGCTTCGTTGCGCCAGCTGTGTGACATCACTGATCCTCGCGCATGCGCAGCACGGCTCTTGACGAGGTACGCGAAACTGGCTCGGCTAGCTCAGTGTAGCTAACGCTGCAAAATATAAATCCTACTCGCAAAGCGAAAAGGATGCTGGAATCAGTCACTATATTTTACGGTCTTTTCGTTTATACCAGGATCTAATCCCACGTTTTGGCCAGTTGTCGGTCCCTTTAACGTTGAGAGCGTAATCAGAGAAGGCGGTGTGACAGCCAGAACAGCGTCGCTGATTGGGCGCGGAACTTGTGCTAAGGTCGCAATCCCGCCGCATGTTAGAGTTATTGAACACTACGGCGAGACTAGAGGAAAATGCAACGCGCGTCGTGTCTACCCTCAAGCCCGGCTGCGATTTTTCTCGGGGCGAGCGTAAGCCGGGAACGCAGTATTACAGCCAGATGAGGCAGGCGCGCGTCGCAGAGCTATTTTTAATATGGATGGATGCTATTAGCGAGGCCGAGGCTTGGGCTAACATTGCCACCTTGTGGTTTGTTAAGGCGTCGACAAAATTGCACTTATTGGAAACGCGTCGAATGGGACGGACGCGTAGCAACGACAAGTTGCAGGAGCTAATCGCGAAGGCCATGGTCATAATGCATTACTTCACTTCACCGCTCCCAGACGGCAACAGCACCCCCCGCCTTCACCTAAGAGCACTGCGAGAGGAAAGTGTGAGATATAAAAGGCACGTTTGTAAAGCCACCAGAGTGCGTGACCATGGCGCAGTGAATTGCGTGACCGGCATATGTTGCCGCGGTCCGAGAGGTTGTGGGTTCGACTCCCGTTGGTGGAACATTTTTCTTCAAGTTTTCTTTGTCATGCGATCGTGTGCATTTTTTCCACGTCGTTTCCGTGACGGAAATACGTCACTGAAGTCTTGGTGAACCCCGGCATAAAACACTTTCGTGTTAAAACAGAGAGACCAAGAAAGAGAAGGAAATAGAGACAGGGAGAAAGAAATAAATAGAAATCAAGAGGAAAAAAAAAGACAAGAAACAGAAAGAGAGAAAAATCACACCATCTCCCGCTAAAGGGGACCATGAGGCGATGCGAAGCAGTGTTTCGGCATGTAGAGCCCGCGTTTGAGAGGTGGAGTGGTGAAGGGGAAAGGGGAGGTGATGTGAGGAGGGGAGAGGGAAGGGGGAGGGAAGAGGGGAGGTGGAGAGGGGAAACGAGAGGGGGAGGGGAAAGGAGAGGGTGAAAGGGAGGGGAGGAGAGGAGAGTGGGGAGGGGAGAGGGGAAGTGGAGAGGGTTTGCGCATGCGCAGTATGGTTGGTCACGCCGCACACCACCACCACCACCACCACCGGATTGAACTCCGCTATAAGATGCTTCACATCTAGAAGGATAGAAAGAGGAAGAATGAAAAAGAAAACTGAAGAGAAACACTGAAGGCCACCGAGCTCCGCATTTTCTTCAGACTTGGCGCCACTAGTGCGAAGCTGCATTAATTGTTTTATGATGCAGATTCAAGCACTAGTGTGGCTAAGCGGTAGCACTACTTGTCACGCAGCAGGCTTGGGTTAGATCCTCACTCGGACCGAAATTTTTGTATTGTTTATTTGCATGCATCTATCTCGAATTCTCGCTCACGGACAACGCCGATTTTTCGCTCATAACCACCGACGTCGACGCCGGAATTTCGGCGAAATGAGCTTTTTAACGCTACCGCGCTATAATAAAGATGTGATAGACACACCGAGCATTGAGTAGTAAATCTGTCGTTGAATCAGGCGCTTTACGCTAGGGATGGTCGATTAAAATTTTTAATCGATTAATCGTTAATCGTTAATCGCTTTAGCCTTTAATCGATTATTTGCTTTCGGTGGAATGTGTTAATCGATTAATCGACATTTTTCATGGAAGACCGATATCTCTTCGTTTCTCTTGTATATCTCTTCGAAAACCGATATCTCTTCGTTTGAGAGGCATCGTTCGTGTTTGATATGGACCCAAATCTTTTTATCAGACGCGCTGACGATCGAAAATTCCCACTTTATAAAGTGTCGACGACGGGCCCCTTTTGTCCAGTGTGCGAAAATTCCCACTTTCGCACACTGGACACAAAGGGCCCGTCGTCGTTGGTTGATGTCGCAGATTCAAGCATCTGTGGCCATCATCCCTGGACTATTCGGCAGCAGGTCGTATTTTCTCGAAGCCTGCCTACCCGAGCTCATTGAAACCGGAGGCGCGTTAGGGGACCGCACTGGCTGGAAAGTCGCAGCTGAAACATGCAGTGTGGCGGAGGGTGAGCACATCCCGAGAAAGGAAAAAGAGAGACGAGGAGGAAGAGAAATTAAATAAGACGCTCGCTCTCGTAAGCACGGTATCTTTTCTTGGTTTGTCGGTTAGATATTGTGGAAGCCCTACATAATACTATAATTGCGGTCTGACGCGATCTTTTCCTTGAGGTCACTCATGCAGAGATTACACAGAAACATACTGGCCTCAAACAGACGATTGGTACAGGCAACTTCGGGAAATAGAGTGACATGAGTTTCTGCCTCCCGGCTAGAATAAACAGCAGCTGCGCCAGTATATTCCGCAAGTTTCATCTGATCGTTGCCGGCGCCACTCGCACCTTTTCAATCGTGCGTACAGCCTGAACTGTGAGCGCTATCTAGTGTATCAGACATTACAATATTAATTTCGCGACTGTCCTTCTTTCTTGTCACAGCAGAAGCCTCACAGCAGAAATACAGCTTTCAGCTAGGCCTCTAGCTGAAAGCTGTATTTCTCCCTAAATATGCGACCATACAGTATTACTAAATGCTACAAGGTCACTTCTTCAATAGTAATGCACTGGATGCTAGACGTTCGGTAAACCGACGCATAAAGTTGCGGATTACATAAAGGGTCTATAAGACCCTTTTCACAATTAGCTAGTGCGCACTCCTGCGTTACATTTTGTCTCAACTAATGGCAGCAACTTTCGTGCTTCAAGTGCTGGCTTCGAGAAGTGCTTGCCACATTTATTACACCTTGCAGTCTTCGTTTTCTCATGTTGAGCGAACAAAGACCACACTGCGCTCCTCTTCCGATTGCCCGGCATTATGACATCGCAAAGGTAGCAGTGTAACGATCAATGTGTAATGATTACACAATATAACACGCAAGCAACGCAAGCCCCGCGTATACTCAGGCGACGCTCAACCAGCTTAAGGGAGAGGAGGTGAATGCAGTAGCAGCAGTAGACTGTGAGCTGGAGAGAAGTGGGCAAGTTTATTTCTGCCTTGATGAGGTAAAGCCGCCACCTTCCGGGGCTTGAAGCATTGTCTGCATATGTCTGCGCATATGTCTGCTAGCGCAGACATATGCGCTGTAGTGAAAGCAGTGAAAGAGAGGCTATGTGCACGGCATCTGCGTCTCAGGATAGCGCGCCTCGCAGTCATGCGCTCCGGCCAAGGGGCGAGGTTGGGGGCGGGAGTGGGGGGGTGCCGTAATCGATTAATCGAATGGTTTTAATCGATTGATTCGATTAATCGAAAGGCTGAAATCGATGACGATTAATCGATTAATTGTAGACCTTTAATCGATTAATCGATTAATCGTTCATCGATTTTACCATCCCTACTTTACGCTTTGAAGTCCATTCTTGCTGTATTGTTGACCAACAATATTTTGTGCACACGGCTCATTATATCTTACTGTTTTCACTACCATGCAGTGCCTTCATCTGCGGCGCGTGCAAGCTTGTCAAGCCGCCGATAAGGCTGCCTTGTTCTCACGCACTCATGGAAGTGGTACATAAAGTTAGCTCAGCTGAAAATGCCGCAGTTATGCTTTTGTGTTGCTGATATTTGCACGCAATACTCTATTTATTTATTTATTTATTTATTTATTTATTTATTTATTTATTTATTTATTTATTTATTTATTTATTTATTATGAACCCTGTCAGGGACATTGCATAATTCATGAATCGGCTTATTATTGAATAATGATATCCTTGATAGTGGCCTCAGGTGTGGTATTCTCCAGCGACTGGCGCAGAGTTTTTTTGGGCAGACCCCTTCAGCCCGTGGCTTGTTGGATAAAAAAATCACAGCATATCCACGGAGTGAATGATGATGAGTGGGCGAAGCTGCGGAGGTTCATCGGTAAACCGTGAATCTTCCGTGAATTCTGCCCAGTACATCATCACCGACGTGAGATCGGGCGCGTTTATACTAAAGGTTCGATGAGTTATGACGACTTGCAGCTCACTTTAATTTTACATGTACGCTGTGAATTTTCATTGTTTAGAGAACCATTGCTTTAGAAAACATCTGGCGTCTTTCCTTAAGCAGCTGACGTATTTTCGTTTTGCTTTAGAAACATCTGGCGTTCTTTCGTTTTTCTTTTACAAAACATCTGGCGTCTTTCGTTGGTTTATTTCATCAATCAACGGCGTTTTGAACAAAATTTTTATTGTTTAATCACGCACAGGAGAAATCTCACCAGGCACTACCTTGGGGGTAAAGAATGGCTGCTAATGGGAATGAGAGACAGAAGAAGTCGGCTTTTAGCTAACGCTGCGAATTTTTTATTGTTCAACAACGCACAGGAAAAATCTCCCACCGGCACCACCTTGGAGGTCAAAGCGTAAGACTGGTTACGCACTACGACTACGACTACGAGGGACGAACGGGTGCCGCCTTAAGGAGCTTCGCCCCTAAAGAACATGCGAAGGAGCCTGCATGAGTGACACTATAATACCAAACATAATGGGTTCAATACACGTACGAATATTTACTCCAATGAGATGAACAAGGCAAGACTTACTGCGAATAATACGGCACCAGCCATCGCGCAACTGTTCCTTATTTTTCTATTCTTGAACAAAAACATTTTACTTTTATTGCAGTAGCAGTTATGTGGCCACTTCCTGCTCATTTTTGCCGTCGCCATCGGCGTCGGTGCCGCTGTGAGGTTCTGCATGAGATCCAGTTCGATAGCCTCGGCCCGCGCGTCGTATGTTCTATGTGCGAGTGAAAGCGTGCGCGAAAAGCCGACGATCTCTGCTCAAGCGGATATGAAACGCGCCGGCCGTCTCCGTTCCGCAAAAGGCGCATGGGAGGGTCCCGGAGGGCGGGTTGCGTATCATCAGCAAACTCCGCACTATGAGCGACCGTATTCAGGCAGAAGCGATTAACTGGGCCGAAACGGTCTTGGCAAGCTACTGGCCCTCCGAACCGCCCGCAAGACAACTTACCAAACCCCGTCAATAAATCGTTTCTCTCTCTGAGCGACCGGGCGTGGTCGCCCGCTGTCGCGCGCGCCGAATATTTACAGGGATTCATCATCAGCCTGTCTAAGCCCTGGGCGTAGACAGGCTGATGATGAATCCCTGTAAATTTTTTTCAGTTTTGCTTGCGTATATATACACGCACACATACAAACGCACGCACGAACACACGTAAAGTATGGTTGAATCCCCCTCCGAAAAAAATTTTGGCTACGGCCCTGAAAGCTAGGAACAATCTGCTGAACATTTGCTAACGCTACGTTATCCTGGCATAGCCGAGCTAAGCCACCGCAACATTTTTTGTTGAGCTAGTTACGCCAGGTCGCATGCTAAAGGAGTGAGCTGGTAGCCTTACTTCGTATAACATTCCTGTTTTGTTGCTATCGAATTCATTGCTTCGTCCTTGCGACGAAACTGAGACTTTTTTTACTTGAACTACGTTACAATTTTTGCGGAAATAAATATTACAATGTAACACATATATAACGCTTACATGTTCGCAACTCAAGTGCTAAGGTTTATTTCTCATTTACGTCGACTTCATGAGGCGTTTTTACCGGACAATGTTGACAAATTAACTGCAAGTTATACTTGATATCGTTATCTCAATGCTGTAGGCTTTGGCAAGAGTGCAAATCAATTGAATTCAGCAGCGTACTGTGGAGACAACTAGGATGTCAATTAGGTATTTGTTTAAAGAGTTCGGGCTTGGTTAGAAAACACGACCTGTGGAAACACGCACGCTCAAGGTCATTACGAGCGCTGACGCAACTTCTTTCCCCCGTGCCACGCCTCCCTGTGTCGCTTTAAGCGCGCTCGTTTGGGACACATAAACGAGAGAAAGCCCTTCAAGCATGCGAGAAGTCACTCCGCTCGTTCTTGATTGATTCGAGAAATCTTCTTGAGGCAATAAACTCTGATACGAAGGCCATTCGATGATTACTTAGAAAAGTTGTTCTGGATCCCTTTAAACTACGTAGATGCCCACAGTTCGCTCAAATGCAGCACTTTTTTTTGTTTCCATTATTTTCCACGTAGTAATAGAGTTAACGTTTTGTAGTAGCAGAACTTCAGAAATTCTGCGGTGTTCCTGAAATATCTAAAAAGTTTAGAGCTCGAATAAACTTGTTTTTAAAGATGACCGATTATCACTTTTTATTTATATCAAAAGACTTTCACTCGAACCGGTCGCGCAGTTTCTTCACCAGCAAGTTGCAGTGACTCACGTCCGTCCGAAGGTAGAAATCAGATTGGGGCGGATGAAAGCCAGTCCCTGTAAGGTCACGAAGCCCTGTGAGAAATGTACTCCCGTAGGCGGCGACGAAAGCCCCGAAACGCTTATTAGTATTAGTTACTAGTACGATGCAAGTAGAGCCCACTGCTATATACAGCAAGGATTGCTGGAAAGTCAAAAGTCTGCGAATTGAAACCTGTTTTACAGGATTACCAGAATTCATACTGCCGAAGAAAGCCAGTAAAAAGATCAGCGAGACGGCATCGTCGACTGACAGGATAATATAATATCACTCATACCAGCAACGATAAACCATATATATATATATATATATATATATATATATATATATATATATATATATATATATATATATATATATATATATATATATATATATATATATATATATATATATATATATAAAGATCTTCCTGTAGCTAAAAAGGCCCATATCCTTTTTCAACTTAGAAGGCAGCGCTTCACCGGGCGCCCTGAAGATGGACGGTGTCCTTCAGGCGCCTTAGAAGAGAAGTGGGGTAGAACGTCTGCGACATTTTGTGACGTAAACCCCGGTGGGCGAAGCAGTTGTATTGCGCAGAAACGTGCCCGGAATTCTTAATCTCTGTCCGGTTGTTCTGGGCACACTCCTATTCCATCTGCACTTTGATGTCACTCTCTCTCCGTCTTCCGTTCGTGTTCCAGCGACACTCATTTTTCATCGCTCTCATTCCACCTTTCGTTTGGCGGAGGATCGGACTACTAGCTTCACTTCGGCCGCCACAGCAGTGCACCGAATTTCTGAATAAGTAGAGAGCAGCAATCCGCACAGCAGCAGCTGCAGCAGCAGTTTGGTTTGGGAGAGTTGACTTATACGAAATAAACTAAGTACAGAGCAACAAATTAGAAAGGAAAACTTTCCCTGTGTTTCCCTCCCTGTTTCGTTACGCTGTACTTAAGGTATTTGCTCAGCAACATCATATCTGCCAGGAATACTTTGCCATGATGTGGGTGCAGCTGAGCGATAACCGAGGCAGATGGTTCCAATGAAAATGTGCCCCTCAGATACTGACTGCCTCCGTTATTTCTTTGTAATAAAAGGTGGTCCAAACGTTATTTAGGTTGGTGACACCAGCGGTACCACCAACTTGGCGAAGCTGCTCTCTGGTTCTAAACGTTAATTTGAGCATCCGAGACGCACACACAATAGCTACATGCACAGAAAAAGCAAGAAATAGCTAATAAGTGTGTTTTCAAATTATAGCGTTGTTAGCAGAGTCAAAGGGACTGGACCGACACATTCTGATGTGTTGGACTGATGTGAGGGTCTGATGCGATGCGACGATGTCGTGGACTGATGCGAGGCGACGCGTGGCGAGGCGAGGAAAGATACAAGGTAGCTTCTAAATGTTCAAAACAGGCCTTCGAGACCTGTAGAGAAGATTCGATTCGTGGTGAGGAGGATAGGATGAAGGCAGAACATTAGTCGACCGCTTTAAGTATTTGACTTTCTTTAGTGGACGAAACAACTTCGCCACATTCACGCAATTCGCACGTGCACCAAACTCTTTGTCGTCGTTCTCTTCCGGCACATTGCACGCAGGCACTTCCGGTTTTTTGCGTGCACATTGCGTCCTATATCCCGTAGATTTAGGATTGTGTCATTACTTACTGTGTCGCGTATCTGGGGAGCGCTTGCAATGGATGAAATGAGAGACGAGAGGGACGGCGGTGTGACTAAGTATTATGTGATTTACGGTCACTACTGCACGCAGCGGTGACGTAAGAACAAACACCTCTCGTGCTACACAACGAGCAAAATGACATGCTAGATAACATCTCATCCCTTCAAAGGAAAGGTGTTGGCTGAAATAGGAGCATGACTCAGCCAGCTATACTCGTCCCCGCAGAAATATGGGAATACGGCAATGAACGCTGCTTACACTTTGTTTCGTTAAATGCGACGTATGTAATGCAACGTGAGTGCCGACGTCCCGTCGCACCATAAGCTACCCTTTACATGCTAGTGTAGTCAACGTGGCTCGTAAACCCACGATATGCACACAACCACTGAATTTACACGACGACGTCGATCCACCTCGCAAGTCTTTGCTCAACGCCAAAAAAATCATGCGCAGCTCCAACTGACTTATCGTCGAAAAGGCTGATTAAACAGCGGAGCTGGTGGCACAGGCAGCTACTCGCTGCGTCGTCGGCAGCTACTCGCTGACTGCTTCGCATGAAATTGATTCCCGCTATGCGTGGGATCTGCCGAATTTTTTCCTTCTTTTCCTTGTGATGTTTACGGGCACAGATTACTAAAATCGATTGATGTCGGCATCAATTACGTTTTGTTGACAGGAATAGAAGGCTACATGTGTGAGCGCCGCAAAAGAAAACCATCGGTACCGTATTGTTTTCCAAGGAAGTGTGGAGGTGCAAAAGGCTTATACGATAAAATGGGATATAACCCGCTTCTGAGCGTAAATCGTTTTTCAACTTATAAAACGTCTGCTCTCAGTAAGCGTATCCCGCGTTGCTATTTTTGTAGCGTGTCAGAGACAAGAGCTTCATTTGAACTCCAGCTTTGCTTTCTGAAGAAACATAGACAGTAACAAATCTCCACTCAGGCAGCGTCAGTCTAATAATACGAATATGACTGCTTAAAAATAACACTGCTTATATACCTATATATGTAGTGCTACTAATAAACAGACTTACTCTTAGTGTTGAATTGAAGCCGCCAGAATGAAGATTTGTTACATATACAGGATGAATAACAAGCTCTCACGTTCTTGTTGAAAACTATATGAGAAGGTGGCAGGCTAAATCTACCGTGATCTAAACCAAGAATAGATCACAGCCTTTTTAACTGAACAACAACGAGGAATCACTGAGCAGAAAGGAAAAAAAAATCTTCATATCATGGGAAACCTAGACCGCGACAATTTAAAGATTAAAGCCGGCGACTTTCATCTGTTCTAATTCAGCGATGTGCCAATAATATAGGGTGCCCCAGCTAACATTAGTCGAGGTATTTTGTTTTATTTTATTATTTTTGTTAGCCAAGTCCATAATGCACGAAACATAGTGTTGCTAATGAACGCCTTGCTAATGAAAGTGCACAGATCCCCAAACGCTGTAAAAGTCAATAACCGTATATTGTAAGATTATTTGCTTTTCTTTAGGTTTGGCTAAACCTTGCTGACACCTTGCATGTTGGCACGCGCGCTTGTTGCTTTATTTTTACGTGATCGAGCTTCACTAACAAAGTGCGCCCAAATGTTTGGAGAAACTTCGCGATAATTCCGATAAGACTGCGCGCACAAAGCGAGTAGTTGAATCTATTGTCGAGCTAACGCGAGCACCGGTGATAACGCTAGAATTTTCGATCACTAATGTGACGACGTGTTCCGACGACCATCAGTGTTGTCGACGGCCACCATAGACATTTTTCACCGAAAAGCTGCTGCCAGAGGCTCGTAGATCAAAAGGACCTGGAATAAACAGCATGCTCCCTACAGCAGCGTCTCACGATGTAATACGGGTGCACAACTTGTAGTGCGCTTATGCAAAGTGGTTTGAACGTTCTACTCAAAATGAAACAAAAGTGACATCGGCGTCTTGCACGCACTTCTTCGCTACAGTGTACGCTTTTTTTTTCTTTTCTTGCCTCCTGTGTTTGTGTGTTGTCGCTGCAGTTCAGAGAGTTCACATATACATCACACACAATTCAAACACTGTTGTTGAAGCACTGTGTTTTAATTATGCGCTAATTAGTTTAGCAGTACTATTATTTCTCGCAGTTATCATTTCTTCTAATGGTTTAACGTGAACAGAAATAGCCAGATTACAATCCACATCGCCGGCCATACCTCGCTACCATTCTTACCCTTAATTCCTTCCACATGAGAAGCACCGCTGAAATTGTACTGAATCGCGTCGTAATGAAGTGTTATCACAACGGCCAATTGGCCGAAGAGATAGCGTTCACGTTCATCATGCGAGAAGCCATGTTTGGAACGGCAGTAAAGCAGCTAATCGAAAAACGAGCCTGCCGTCGTATTAGGAGATTGTTGGGCCTCCCGGACTAATGGTATCATTGCGCCCACAGCACGAAAACCATTGAGTCTCAATCTAAAGCAGCCTTACAAGTGTATGTTTCTCCACAGATGTTAAAAATTCACAAAAATTGGGGGCTTTCATCTTCAAATATCTCAGACACCAAGTGCTTCACATCTGCAAGTTTAATTTCAATAAATGCCTCATTTGACGTCACTCCGACAGCCGGACTGCCGTGGCCTGCAATAACTTATATTGCCGGTAAGTTTCTAGTTCTTTTGTCACGCTGCATTATTTTATTTAACGTTGTTATATATTATAGCACATTAATTTACAGCAAATCATTACCGCTGCGCAAGGAAGCCCTCTTATCTTTCTCACATGCCTTACGTGAAACACCACGATGTCTTAAACAGCATCACCAATGCAGCACCTCCTTTCCGTGAAAACATTATAATTACGTGTTTTAAACTGCGGATACGGTGTTTTAAGAAATTGAGATAGCATGTGGTTATAGCTTCTGGAACAGAAAAAATTGTCGCCTTTATTTCACGTCATTAAGTCACAAAAGCACTTATTTTTTATTTTTTTATTCATTTTACCTTACAGGTGAAAATAATAATTATAATTGGGTTTTAAGTCCCAAAATCATGATATGATTATGATGGACGCCGTAGTGGAGGGCTCCGGAAATTTTGATCATCTGGTGTTCTTTAACGCAGGCACGTATCAGAATACTTTTTCGGGTGGTGAGGGGGGGGGGGGGGGGGCAGGGCCTAATTGTTCGAAAGAAAGTCTTTCCGTGGCAAAAATAAAAAAAAGTTGCCCGGTAATATAAAAGGCTGGACGAATTGCCCCCTTGCCTATGTGCCTGCTTTAACGTGCACTGACATCGCACAGTGCACAGGCCTCTACCATTCGGCCTCCATCGAAATGCGACCGCTGCGGCCGGGATTGAACCCGCGACCTTTGGGTCAGCAGCCGAGCACCATAACCGCTACACTACCGCGGCAGACTTACAGGTCCAAAAGGACATTGAGTAAGGAGGTACAAACGGCAAATACAATGAAGTGGGAAAATAGGTAAGGCAACTGACATAAGTACATAACATAGCATACAGTAAACAAGATGCAGTAAAAAAGTTATGAAACGGCACTTAAAATGATACCGTAATGGAAAAGCGTAAATACATTAAAAAGGAAGGAAGGAAGGAAGGAAGGAAGGAAGAGGAAGGAAGGAAGGAGGAGGAAGGAAGGAAGGAAGGAAGGAAGGAAGGAAGGAAGGAAGGAAGGAAGGAGGAAGGAGGAAGGAAGGAAGGAATACAAAAAGGGAGGAGACAGGGAGCATAACCAGACAGCAGTCCGGTTGGCTACCCTGTACGCCTGGGGAAAGGGAAAGGGAAGTGGAAAGATGGGAAAGGCAGAGAGGGAGAGAGGAGCAAAAAACAAGAAATGATCAATAAATGCGCTGACACGTACGTGGCGGTAGAGCTGTTACAAGCGTTCACAAAGGCCCGTAGTGCTTAAAGGGACACTAAAGGCAAATATTAAGTCGACGTTGATTGTTGAAATAGCGGTCCAGAAACCTCGTAGTGCTACTTTTGTGCCAAGGAAGTGCTTATTTTGAAATAAAATCACGTTTTAGTGGTGCGCATCGCGTTAGCGCACTTCAAATCACTCGCCTCAAAATGGTCTTTCCCACGTCACTGTTGTCGTGCCCAACGTTGCCCGCCTTTACTGCACAGCGGCGTGCACTGGCGGGGTGCACCATTCGGGCATCCGGCAACATCACATGCATGAGGCATTTTGTCGAACTTTCTGTCAAGCGACTTTCACGAGCGCGCAATAACGCACGCGGCAGTACGCCGATACGAAACTACCACTGATGCGCGACCGCCGTGAGCGAAGCAGGGCGCCGGGCGAAGCGCAGTTCGGCGAAAACGGAACCTTTGAGCCACGCGCGCCGTTCCCCATGGCAACGCCAAAGAGGTTCTTTTTTCCATGAATCAAACGGAAACGAACAAACCGCATTTTATTACGTGTCTTGATGCACGGAAGGTTCTTTTTTATTGCAGCTAGGCTGATGACGAGTGGTTGATTGTAGTCGGACTCTCTCACGTCATCATGATTATTTCCAAAATGTCCCGCTCGTGGCGCTCATCGTGTGATACATTTAGATACCACGAATCGACGACACGGATGAATTCCCATCTCTGCCACCTCGCCCAAAGGCACAATCATCGACTTTGACTACACCTGCAGCTGTAGCTCCGAGCAATGTTCCGACTGTAGGAGTTCAGCAGAGCACGCTGGTCCGTCGACAAGACCACGGTCCTCTATCCAGGAGTGGACCGCGAGAGCGCAGCACTCGGCAAGGCAACCGAAACCACATTCTCATTGTATCTGCTCTTGTCGACGCTGCTCGCAGCTTCCTTGCACCCATGTCTTCTCCGGTCGCAAAAGCCATCTTGACACTGCTGGACCTTATTTTGCCTATTCTGGAAAAATGGCGTAGCAACGCAACAACTCAGCTTGAACAACATCCGAAACAACGTCACCATATTTCAATGGAACGCCTGCAGCCTCCGCTGTCGTCTCTCGGACTTCAGGCAATTTGTACACAAGCACCGCTTCCCGGTAATCGCAATTTCGGAATCCCGAAGTGCGCACCAGCATTCGCCTTTCTGGATACACTCTCACTTTTCGTCGACTGGAGTGGATACCAATAGAGTCATGTTGGCGGTCCGCAACGATCTGACTTTTAATGTTCATTACCTGCCAGTGACACGTCAACGAATATGTGGCAGCGACAGTAAAGTGGAACAAATTGACATTTACGGTGATTGCGGCATATATACCTCCTCGAGCAAGATTTGACGTGGACAGACTGCAAGAAGTACTAGATGCGACACCTGGACCGCACATTTTAACAGGGGATTTCAACGCACATCACCCAGCCTGGGGTGGCAGAAGATCGTCTGCACGAGGTCGGCGTCTTCTCGAAGTAGCTCACAAAAATGACCTGGTAGTTCTCAACGACGGTCGGCCAACCCTTCTACCAGGGAGATCGATCCAGTGCGCTAGACGTCACCATGATTTCCTCTTGCCTCACGCGGGCGGCAAACCTGGTTCCCAGATATTGAAAGTCACGGCAGCGACCACGTGCCAACGTACATCTCTTTGGGCTGCCCTCTGCAGCATATAAAAGGCAAGATTCTTCGCTGCACTGACTGGGAAGTGTACAGCGCGACTCTCGAAGATTCATACTCATCTGAGATGACCTACGACGAATTTGTGGATGCTATATGTCAAACAAAGCACAGTAGCACTAAGCATCTCAAGACGCCTGGGAATCGCAAAACGGCTGACATGTGAGTACGAGAGACTTCGAGCAATACGCCGCAGATCTGAGAGGCGTGCTCGTAGGAACACTATCTATAGACGACATTCGCGAAGCCAGGCGAACGCAGAAACGCATCACACGTCATCTAGACCAAGCTGGACAGGCGACAGTGGCGCACTTTCTGCTCCAAGCTTGATCCCAGAAAACCTGTCTAGAATATGGAATATAGCGGGAAGCTTGAGGGTCCCCGCCGACACAACTGCATCCTTTTAGTCTGTTGCACTATCCCGCAACGTCAGTGAGTTTGGACATGGCGGAGGCTTTTTGCTACAAGATAACTACAGCAACGGTGATCGCAACCATACCACGATTGGGCACAGAATGTCTCTGCTGCTGTGACAGTAGACACTAGTGTGACCGGACGAGCCGTTCTCGTTCCAGGAACTGCTCGGCGCACTGGCTTCAGTAAACAAAACATCATCTCCTGGACCTGACTCATCAACTACTGCTGAGCTTTCGCATCTGGGTGACAAGGCGAAGATGCACCTTCTTGCTATCTTCAATGCCAGCTGGAAGAGGGGCCGCCTCGAACCTAGTTGGAAACGGGCTCGAATCATCCCTTGTCCTCAAACCTGGCAAGACTCCAACAGATATAAACTCCTATCGTCCGATAGCTCTTCTCAGCTGTGTGGGGGAAGATTATGGAGAAGATGGTGCTGATGCGTCTGCATTGGGTTCTGGTGAGCGCTAACGCCTATCCCCCACAGATGTCGGGATTCAGAAAGGGCCGCAATAGCATAGATAACGTCATCAATCTTGCTAACTGCATTAGGCTCAACAAACTTGCACATAACATTACCATTGCTGTGTTCCTCGACATCAAGGGCGCATTTGATAACGTGACACACGAGGCGATCTTACACACTCTGAGGTCTGCAGGAGTCAGTGGCTGTATGTACAACTGGATTTCTGACTATCTCACTGACCGGTCGGTGTACATGACTACGAAAGACGGCGACACCACTTTTCATACAGTGCCTCGTGGGGTCCCTCAGGGTGGTGTATTAAGCCCGACTTTATTTAATATTTCGCTCATTGGTCTGGACAAATGTGTCCCTGCATCGGTTGAGATATCCTTATATGCAGATGACATCTGCATATGGAGCAGTGGCCGCAACCGTCGAGTACTACGCGGAAGACTGCAGAAGGCCATTAAATCCATTGAGACTTTTTTACGACACGTGGACTATCCATGTCACCCGACAAGTGTGCCGCCATTGCCTTTACCAAACGGGATATGACGCACTACAAGTTAAAGATTGCGGGCTCTCACATCCGATACGTGTCAAGTCACAGATTCTTGGGAGTGATCTTCGATAGATCCATGACGTGGTCTCCTCACATTCGATCACTAAAAGAGAAGCTCGCATCATACGCGAACATCTTCCGCATGATGTCAAGTAAAGCTGAAAGCTGCTCCGTGAGTGCACTACTGCGAATGTATACAGCATTATGTGAAGGTCTCCTGCGGTACAGTCTTCCTGCACTACAGGGCCTCACCAAAACAAATATTCAGGTGCTCACGAGCATGCAAGCCAAAGCCTTGAGGGTGTGCCTAGGTTTACCGAAAAATACATCGACAGTAGGGACCTTGACAGAAAGCAAACGTCTCTCGGCTGCCCTGCTAATGAAGCAAGAGTTCCTCCGAGTCTGTCTGCGTTTTGCGGCAAGGGTACAAGATCACCCACTTGCTTCAGTCAGCATTTCTGAGGTGCGAATGTTACTCCCCCCGACGTATGAAAAGCCGTCGATATTGACGGGGCCTTCATGGCAGCTTCCTCCCTGGACGATAGTCACGACAGTGCCGGGGTTCAAGAGCAAGAGAAACACACCTGGGCCGGCGTTGACATACTTCGCTCTAGAACACATCAACACCAACTATAGAACCCGCCGTCACGTTTATACAGATGGGTCTGTCACAGATCGATCATCTGCTATAGGCGTGTGGATACCGTCGGCGAATGTCACCATCACAGCCGTTCTCAGCCACCGCACATCCGCCGCTGCCACTGAGCTGGCTGCATTGCGGAGGGCGCTTGCATATATTAAAGATCAGAGACCCGACTCTTGGGTGATATTCTCCGACTCACGAGCCGCACTGCAGTCCCTGAAATCTCCACGTACGCAAGACCAACTAGTCCTAGACATCAGGCGCCTAGGCAATAATGCTCATGAACTACACCACGATGTAGTGCTGCAGTGGCTGCCTGCTCACTGCGGCATCGAAGGGAATGTTCGAGCTGACTCCGCTGCCAGAGCTGCGCATGACACAGCATCTGAGGGAATTGAAATTCCTTTTTCAAGACAAGACGCAGCGTTTCTGGTGTCTGCGTTCGCGCGTAATCTGCAGAGAACAATATGGAGCGATGCCAACAGCCAGTACGGACCGCTGCACAGAATAGACCCGACGTGTAAGCTTTCATATGCCACAGGGATTAACCAGACAAGATGAAACTTGCATTCACCGGCTGAGACTCGACGTTGCCTATACGAAATACTTCAAGCACAAGATCAGGCAGTCGGACTCACCCACGTGCACCACATTGTAACACTCGGGAAGACCTAAGGCACGTACTCTGCGACTGTTCCCGTTACGACGCAGAACGACGGATTCTGAAGGAGGCACTTCATTTGCAACGCGGCTCGAGCTTGGAGCTGCGGCACCTTCTCGGCCCGTGGCAAGACAGCAGTTGTGCGATGCGCAGCATAAAAGCGCTGTTGGCGTTTTTGAAGAACACTCAGCTCAGCCAAAACCTGTGAAGGACTCTTGTTATGTATATATGTGTGTTTGTGACTGTATGTACTATTTGTGTGTATATGGTGTATATGTGATCATTGTATATACCATAATCACCCGACACCTGGAGTAGCAAGCCAGGCGACAAACCAGGCTGACCTCTCCGGGCATTTCATTAAAGAATCTTATCTCTCTCTCTCACTCTGACATAAATTGTTATTTGCCTTTAGTGTCCCTTTAAAAAGCACAAAAGTGATTTAACTGCCTGGTGGGCCGACGAGCGATGGGGACGGTGCTTCAACAGCATCTGCACGGAGAGCAGCCGATCGTCCAATCGTCGCATCGCATCAGAAAGCGTTGGTCTTTCAGAGGCAAATCGAGGACATAGCAGATGATCGATGTCTTCCTCAGTGCTGATGACCTCGCATGCCGCACTCTCGGTCACTCCAATTAATGTTGTGTATGCTTTCGTGAAGACTGGAAATTATAAGTGACACATAGTTCCCCTAAGTCTGACGAAGTGCGCGATAAGATGATTTTCTACTGGAATGAAAAGCAATCCGGTAGGCATGGTCAGTGATCATGGGGCCATGCGATATATTAAGCTTTTTAGAATGGAGAGATGTAAGAGTTTAAAAAAATAACAATGCGTTTCTTTTGTAGCGCATTCAGTGACTGTAACATTTAGTTCCGCTTATTAGCGCACCATGTGCTAAGGGGGGATGCGTTGTAGTCCGAGATTCTGCTCCAGGTGCTTTCTTAAAATATTTTAAGTTGTCTTGTCTATACATTGTGGCCTTTTGCATATGTCCACGATATTAGACGGAGGTTCTCCTTGTACTGGCATGAGCCTTGTAACTATTTTAAAATTGCAGACAACGTCAGTGTTATGGTTTTTTAATGGCTTTTTATGCCCTACAGCATCGATACACTTTACGCACAATTTTGTAGCTGTGTTTCCTCCATGAAGTCCAGGAGGGACCTATGATGCGGACCGTATATCCATCGCTGTAAGTCCCGCAGGTGGCGTCGACGAGCCGCTTCTAGCCCGTGACTATCAAAGGGGATTCAGCTCGGCTTCCCGCACAGGACAAAATGTACAGCTCGAAGCTGTTTCGGCGCACCCACTTCGCGCGGATTGAAGGCGTCACAGTCCTTGGTAGCATTAGAGGCAGCCTCAGTTACAGAATTTGATTAAATTATTGCTGACAGAATCGCCATGCCTAATAATAAGCATTGTAAGGGATCGTGTAAGTGCTGAAAAATGTAGCAATTGCAGGTACTCATGCGGTCCGTTCAGCCAATTTGCCATGTGTGTATAATGTGTATTTGTTGTCTTTTTTTAAGTCATGAAATGATTTCCTTCGGTTTGTGACTAAGTTGTACATGTTGCAGCGTTACCCAACCTTAACGACTTGTCCGCGCGGTGGAGCAGTGCTTATGGTGCTCGGCTGCTGACCCGAAAGTCGCGGGTTTGATCCCGGCTGCGGCGGACGCATTTAGATGGAGGCGAAATGGTAGAGGCCCGTTTACTGTGCGATGCATGTCAGTGCACGTTAAAGAACACCAGATGGTCAAAATTTCCGGAGCCCTCCGCTACGGCGTCTTTCATAATCATATCGTGGTTTTGGGACGTAAAACCCTATATATTATTATATTAACCTGAGCGACGTGCACATGCGCTGCGTTTTTCATCGCACTCGGTTCAACTAGGGCTGGGGTGTTACATTTCGTTTCTGATTGGATATACGTGCTTTTCTGCTAGAGCAACGAACAGCCAGTAATGCACACGCTGACGCTGAGTGTGGGCGAAAACAATTTGGCGTCTAGATGCATATCTGTAATACAATCAAAATGAGCAAGACGCTTCCACTATTGCGTTAAATTTTAATCGCATCTGCACCATTCAATTCAGAACAGGACATTTGTTGTCGAGTAACTTGATACCACAAGGTTCTGTGCGAAAATTCAAATTCTTGAAAACGGAACAACGTATAGCAACACTTCTTACTACTTTTAAATGCGGCAGGTCTGTAGCAACCGCCTCCGCATGATAATTTCATTCTTTGTGCTCATTGGGAATGATAATGTGATTCGCAAGCCGAAACACAACTTTCGGCCACAAACCAATCACAAATGTACGAATATACGTACGTAATCTAGCTGCAGACCCTCCCACGCCATTCGGAACGTATCACGAGTGCCTCCGCTGTGCGCATTGGCAAGGAGCAATACTCTGCAATGGCACGGACGCTACTTTTATGTAGCGGCCGTGACAATGGCTTCAAGAACGAGACGACACGCCCACCTGATGTCGTCTGTTCTGGGATTGGTGACCACTCGATGGGAATTGAAGCATGTCCGTCATGGGCACTAAGCAGTTTTGTTTTTTCTGCGCGCGCACAAGAAACAGCGCACTGTCTATTCAGTTCCCGCGGACGTTGCCCAAAAAAATATTAGTTCCAAGTGCAGACGACTTACGGTGAACAATAAGTATTTCGCTTTTCATTCTGCCTTCAAATGTAGATATGTAATTGTGCATTCAGCTGTTTTATGTGGATGGACTGGATTTTATGTCGCTTAGGTACAGAAGACTGAGGCGCGAAATACATTTCTTGAAAAAGAGAGAAGCAGAAGAGAAGACTTCTCTTCTGCTTCTCTCTTTTTCAAGAAATGTATTTCGCGCCTCAGTCTTCTGTACCTAAGCAACATACGCACCAACTAGCCCAGAAGCAAGTCCTTTTGGATTTTATGTCGTGTTTTAGTGTCGCTATCTGAATGGACACTGTCCTAATGTAATGTTTTGTGGCTTCACTGACTTATACAAGCTGCCTTTAGGCGAGATTTTATGTAATTTTTTCTCATGGATAACCTAATGAAACCAACAGATAATGAAGCCTAGGAAGGTGTGGTGTAGTCTTTAACTGTAGTGTATCAGTTACGATATAAATGCAAAGAAATTAAAGTAGATGAAAAGACAACTTGCTGCCGGTAGGGACTGAACCTACAACCTTCCGATAACGCGTACGTTGTTCTGCCTATTGGTTTCATTTGATTGTGTCTAACAAAGAAAAGCAAGCTTTTGATTCATCTCCCATCTATATTTCTCATGAATGTGAATTTCACCAATCCTATTATCTGCGAAAAGGAGTAGGCGGCACTGTATAAAGAACGCCGCCATCTGCTAAACAGCATATAATAAAGAAATGAGTTCGAGACTTGCCAATCTTCAAAGCACACGCTGAGTAAGCACATCTTCAATTAGCCGCGCATTACGCGTTGTGATCAGCATGCAACCCTATGAGCGCCCGCATGCCTCCTTCCCTGTTCCTGTACCGCAGATTTCAACGTCTCACCGTGGGTCAGCACGGCTTGCTTAGCGATCTCATCGGGTGGCCTGCATTATGCGCTCGAGCTATGCGCTGATTCAATTGCGGATTGAACCGTCTGCGTACAACGTGCAGCCAATAGAGTACGGCGGTGGTTGCACGTGGCAGACAAACACTGCGCAACACGCAGCGCGTGGCGATCCTTAACCTCACGATGCACTCTCTACGTTAGCTCAGTGCAAACGAATTGAGTGACCTTATTGTGGGCATCACGCGTGTGACTCTCGAGGAAGACAAAAAATATCTGGGAACTTTCTCCTCTTCTTTTTTTTATAGTTATTTTGGTTGAAATCATTGCCTCCTTCACGATCGTTGATTTCCCGCGGTCAGCGCGGGCGTTCAACTGCATACTGTGAATCGTGCTAAAGAAGAGAAAGACCACCGCCTTCTGAGTGTTGGTTCGCAGAAATCTAAAAGAGAGGCACCACCCACAAAAGCGTGCTCTTTCAACAAGCGGGGCTTCGATGTGACTTCTCGAAGAAATCGCATCGCGCCCCTCAATAGAATTTGTTGCCGCCTTTGAAAAGAGTTCGCGATAGCTACTCGAACTACGAAACGGCTTGTTTCGTGTATGTACCTCCGGTTTTGTGACCCCGGAGAGCATTGACAGGAGCGCAGCCCACGACATGGCTTCGGCATCTTGACTTCGTTTCAGCTCCGGCTTCTAGTCGTTTGTCGTAAAACAACCTGACCGTTTTGTAAGATTCAGAGAGGCTGCACCGCAGCGTCTTATGACTCCAGTGCTATTAGTGAAATTCTGTGAATTATTTGAGAGATGCTGCTTATAAGACAACTTCGCCCAGTTTCTCTCCTTTTTTTTAATTAAAATTGCCGCATTCCGCTAGCGATAATCTTTGCAGCTCCTCCAAGACCTACTACTCACAATCACTGGTCAAACACATTCTTCGTGTGATGAAAGCAGCTACTGTTTGCCACAATGTCCCAATCTCCAGTGGTTGTCTGTTAGATCTCCCCGACAGTTCTTACTTCGGGACGTGATATTGTGTATTTTTTCACCCTCTTGTCTTTGTTTTATCACACAGTAAAAGTAACAGAACGAAATAAAAGTCATGGTTTTGCCGCAAGGTCGAAGCAATGAATGCGATAGCAGCATATTGGAATGTTACCCGAAGTAAGGCTAGAACCTAACTCCTCCAGGATCCGCTCTGACGTAACTCTACAAAAAGCTGGCGTAAGGAAATGCAGCCGCTGCAGCGAGCGAAACGACCTTCGTTCCGTCTATCGCTTCAAAGCGAACTGAGCGGTGAGAGCACCGCGCGCACAAAGGTATGAGCAGTCTGCTGATCCCTGTCAAGATACATTTCTCGCGACCGTGTCAGGCCATTTAAAGTATGCAGTGTCTGCCGTAGCTAGGCAGCCCACCGAACCGCCCTCCGGGCCTCCACCATAGTAACCATAGGCCTTTCGCGCAAAGGGAAACTCGTTTCCTCCCCGTTTGAGCTGCGATCGTCGGCTGCGCTCGCACGCTTTTACTCGCGCATCGTACATACGACGCACGGGGCGATGTTATCTCCCTTGGACTTTGTACGAAACCTCACAGGGGCGGTGACGGTAAAAATACGCCTGGAGTGTCCGTATTATTGCTATCACAACAAAAAATAATTAGGCAGCCTACGCCGCAGGTCGCGTGATCCAATCCCGGCCGCGGCGGCTGCATTTTCGATGGAGGTGAAAATGCTTGCTAGAGCCCGTGTACCTATAGGTTTAGGTGCACGTTAAAGAACCCAAGGTGGTCAAAGTCCTTCCGCTACGCCTTCCACTACGGCGTCCCTCATAATCATATTGTGGTTTTAGGACGTTAAACCCCAGCACTTGTTATTAATAGTAAGCGGCCCAGCTCAGAGTCATTAAATACGCAAGCACTTCTATGCCGACACTCGTAGGAAACCTGCGTGACCATCCCCATGTCATGTACATCACTATAAAATGAAATAAATTTCAGACACGTTGGCATTGGGTTCGAACCTGCGACCCCGCTCTTACAAGCCGGCTGCCTTACCCACTGCACTAACCCATTTATAAATGCACAAGCATTTCTACGCCGCATTTGGAAGAAACTTGTATGCCCGTCCGTATGTTACGTAACGCGAATCACTATATATAAAAAAACAGATAAAACAGAATAGATTTTGTTGGCGGAGGCGCTTTTCGAAACTACGGTCCTACGCTCAAAAGCCGAGTGTCGTACCCACCGGGCTAAACGGCCGCGCTTGCAGAAGGTGAATAGATCTGAAGGTGAGCACATGAATGCGTCTGTGCGCCAACATCTCCTTAAATCATGTCAATAACAAAAAAATGCGTTGTACAGGTGGTTCAAAACAGCTGTAAAAGGACAGCACTTTCTGAGAAGGATTTGTTGAAATATTTTGTGATGTTGGAACAAAAGCCATCTCTAAGACAACACCTGATGTCTACTGGAGCGTTTCACACATTAGTAAAATTACGGCTTTGCGCAAAAACAATGCCAAACACGACCCATACCCGATGCGTTTTGGTGGTCGCAAAAATAGCTCTTTCGTGACATTACGTCAGTGAAGGCGTGACGTTCGGTCACTCACTCACTCACTCACTCACTCACTCACTCACTCACTCACTCACTCACTCACTCACTCACTCACTCACTCACTCACTCACTCACTCACTCACTCACTCACTCACTCACTCACTCACTCACCGCTTGATTATGCCAAACCACCGAGATTTCGTTCCTTAAAATTAGCCCTTGTAATTAACAAAAAAAAATGATTTGTGGAAATATAGGCTGCCACTGTTGCCCTTTCTTTGCTTTGGAGGCGTATTTCGATGCGCACTTCTCGCCTTACAGTAAACAGAGGTATACAGTATCAATCTTGAATGTCCCGAATAAAAAAAAAGAAAGACATTGACCTATTAACGAACAAAAGAAAGACATTAAACTCCAATAAATTTGGGCACATACTTTCATGTTTTTTAAACCCGTAATCTGCCACCATTACACTGTTATTTCATGTGCTATTCTTTTGTAACGGCATTTATACCACTTGTTATTTCTGTTGCACTGTCCTTGCTTCGCTTTTGCAATTTAAATCATGTATGATGTATTTTGCAAACATTTTTTTTAGCATTGCATAATAATGACCATGCTGTTAATGACGCTTTTGTCATCCCCTTATGTAATACCCTGAAAAGGGCCTTTAAGGGTCAATAAATGATGATGATCGTTTAGATGCAAACCCGTGCCCAGTAGCCCGTCCTCCCTTCTAGCTATATGCCCACTGTTCGCTTCTTTCTTGATCAGCTCCCACGTGGTGACCTCTGACATTAACGAGTGACGCTACGTCCGCGTGCAGTGCTGGCCTGCGCGCCCGACTCCAATAGTACCCAGATGAACGCAGCCTGTTTTTCCTGAACTGCGCGATCGTCAGGCGCTTACGGTGGCGAAAGAGAAAGACCAACGGTGCTTACTTCAATGTCGCCATGTCTTCGTAGCAATACAGCTGCAGGTAATCACTCCCTGTTAGAAAAGAACTACCCTTTGGTAAGCGCACAAACAATATGGCAAAACACTTTGCTTCGAACTGCGCATGCAGTACATAGCTTCCGCTCACCTCACTCGCTCATTCCACGTAAAGCTCAGTAGGATTCGTTAGAACCATTGACCCGAGATTCATAACAGATCACCGCCAAGACGTCAACGTGCCTATACTCCTACCCGCTTCCCGCTCCTCTTCAATCGGTGGCGCTTGTCCAAGTTCGTAGAAAGTGGTCGCCGTTGTTCTCGGTAAATTGAGATCGCGAACTGCGCCCTCCGGCACCTTTCTTCCTAGAAACGTGGCAGCTCTGCTTTTCTTCTCGTATGCGCAGCCCTTTCGGACAGATTTGCCACGTATTTTATTGATTCTTGTCACTTCGAATAGAGTGCTGCTGATGCATTTTCCTGGTGTGCACTTTCTCTTTTCTCGTGTGTGTGTGCGTACTCCCCCCCCCCCCCTTGTTACAATTCAACTAATTAAAGAGAAAATACGAAATCATGTCGTTCCAAAATAATTAAATATGAAGTCTGTTTTAGTGACTCTTATAATTTGCTCTGCAATTATTTTAATTTCGTTTTGCCGTTTGAAATAAGCATTACAAACAACGGCCGAAGTAAGCGTAACATTTTAAAAATTCATCGTTCCTGCCAAACATTCGTTCTTTTGCCCAACCATGCGCTAGCGTCTCAAAAAAAAAAAGACTAAACGAGACAAAGATCTTACAACATCAGCATAACTGAGTCAGTAACTGTACTAAGCACCTCCAATGTCAAGCACCTCTCCACAATGACCCACACAAGCTGGGCATACGAGGGCCAGGCATCTTAAATGCGAAGCATTTTTTCGTAGACCAAGGGCACTTTTTCCGTGTCTATCTAACTATCTGGCTGCCTACGTTTCGGCGCTCTCGTAGTCGTCTCCTTAACTAGGTATAAACCAATATTAGTACAGGAAAGGTTATGATATGAATACAGTGACATGCTTGCCACGTACGTCATGAAACTATTTCCCTCAGCAACCTGTGACACCTACCCGCATACCGTGGTCCACGGAATTGATTCACAGTCTATATCAACCCAACAACCGCGACAGTAGACTTTGGAAATATTCACACGATAGCGTTAAGGAGCCCATGTTGCAATGGACACAAAGAATAAAAATCGCGGTTCCAGCCGGAATCGAACCCCGGCATTCTGCGTAGCAGTCGAGTATCCTACCAAAGAGCCACACCAGCGCCTGAAACTGCTTCGGAAAGAGACCCTACACAGTCGGGGCAACGTCAGTGGTGGCTGCAGTGTTGGCTAACCGCTCTGATAACAGTGTAACAAGAATCGCATATGTACTCCTATGACTCGGCAACTATAGACAAGCGTTGTTCGACCCCGGAGGAATACACCAACGACCGCTACTTAGAAAACGCACCTCATCGAAGCGTAGCGTGCACTTCGTTTCGATTAAGCTGACGTATGAGCTCTAACGTGATTACCGATCTTACATCGGCCCCGTTAGGCGCCAGTGATGTCGGCGTCGCTGGTGAGCCCTCGATATGCCCCCAACTTACTATGGTCGAGGCTTGGGCTAGTTGGTTCATGGTTAAACTTGGCAAAAAACTACCCACAGCTACTCAGTTTGCACAAGTGCGTCGATAAACATCGTAACGCTTGGGCAAAAAAGGATGCGACATAGGCAGCTACTCGCTGACTGCTTCTCATGAGATCGATTCTCACAATAGGTGGGATGTGCCAGAATTAGTACGACTTATTTTGGTTGTGGTATATATATTACTGTGCAGGAGAAGGGAGGGCAGACAACGCACTGCGCTCAGGTGTTATGGAAGCTGTTATGGCTCTACGTTTCAACGACCCTGCGCAGTTTTCAGTAACTGCTGCTACATTGTACATGCGTAAACTCGGAGAAGACAACCTCCCTCCCACTGTGGCGGTTGCAGGAGAGGACTCTCTCGCCGCTGGAAACACCACACGAGCGTGTCTGAAGCCTTCTTGTGCGACCTTCTTGGGAATGGGAAGTTATGGGATGGGGTGTGAATGACGCGCGCCATAGAAATTTTACAAACATGTTCTCTTTTATCTTGAAGAAGAAGAGTCGATATATGAGCCAGTTGGTTCATGTTACTTGAAGAAATGCCGGAAAAACCACGGCACACGAGAAAGAAGGCAGACGTACACAACGCTGAAAATATCAACTGTATCTCTTTTATCTGTTTTATCTGTTTTATCTCTGTTATCCACCTACGCTATAGGCCTAATAGTATGTATGGTTGAACCAAACATTTATACTCCAATAGATGTCACACTCAAAAATATGCAAACTCCTGCATGTAACGCGTAAATATATTCGCAACAATATTATTGAGTATCCAGTGCAGCCAAAAACATCTATGCTTTCCTTCGCTTTATTCAATAATGGCTTCGCGAAATGCTTGAGGCCCGTGTACTTAGATTTAGGTGCACGTTAAATAACCACAGGTGGTCGAAGTTTCCGGAGCATTCCACTACGACGTCTCTCATAATCATATCGTGGTTTGGAACCCCAACAATTTTTATTATTATTATATTCAGTAATGGCTTCAGGATGTTGCTGCTCAAAGCGATATCTCTCTCCTTTATTGCCATGCCAAACTCTAATTTAGGCCCATAACATGATCGGCATTCAGAGACAACGCATCAGAAGCCCTATACCAAATATCGTCGGAACTTTGATGAGTCCCTACACAGCACCGCGAGATTTGACTAGACGACACCGAAAAGAATAATAATAATAATAATAATAATAATAATAATAATAATAATAATAATAATAATAATAATAATAATAATAATAATAATAATAATAATAATAATAATATCTGGGGTTTAACGTCCCAAAGCCAAGATATGATTATGAGAGACGCCGTAGTGGAGCGCTCCGGAAATTTCGACCACCTGGGGTTCTTTAACGTGCGCCTAAGTCTAAGTACACGGGCCTCAAACATTTTCGCCTCCACTGCACCGAAAAGAAAGAACCCAAAGAGGAGGGCTTCCCTTCTGTTAAAGGCCTCGTAAGGACTATATATATATATATATATATATATATATATATATATATATATGTGTGTGTGTGACATTTTCAATATGACAATTCATGATTGTAAAAGGTTACTCCCACTTAACACAACAACGCAGCAGCTACTAAGCTTTAGCCACACAGTGCGTGGAAGGTGAAGGACAGGCGTAATGTCTGAGCTTCTCTCTCTGACGAAGACGAAGCGCGAATCTCACCGAGCATCACTGCCGTGCCCGAACGGCCTTACAAGCAACGCCCGCTGAAAGGCGAGTGACAGCCGCTCGAAAGGAAGACGTTCACGGGTGGGACGGGGTACACCGGCGAGCAGTATCTGAAGCCAAAGCCGCGACGGGGATCTGAGACGCTGCCGTGGAGCACGCGTCTAAAGCCTCCGGAACGTCAGGCCTGTCAGCAGAAGAGTCACATTCTGCGTCTGTCGCTCCAGTGAAACGGATCTACGAGATGCGCGCCGGGATTTGAGTCCGCGCTAGGATGCCGCGTCGCTGAGCAAGGATTTTAGAAGCGTGTCGCTAACCTTATTGTAAAGGCAGCGACAAAAAAATTGTGTCAAGCGAGCTCGTGGTTGCGCGGAAAGACGGGAATTTTTTTTTTTTTTTGAAAAAGTAGTAAAGCGTGCGACATGTGCTTTTGTTCCCATCCGAGTATGTATGGCGCGACACGGCGATCTTTGTTTGATTGATCTCCCACACATCCAGTTTTTCGCATGTGAAGACATGATACGACCAAGCGCACGACTACAGGCGGGATGAATAATGAATTCGCGGCCCGGGAGCAGCAGCGGTAGAGTCGCCCACACTGCGGATGTCGGAACTGAAGACGGCTGTACTGACAGTGCTCGTTTTGCAGATGCGGCACATGCAAATGGCACGATTCTCTTTGTGAATCGAAGAAACGAAGTTGGTGGGACGGCAGGAAAAAAAAACCTTTGTCTATATTTTTCTCAGTCGTTATCCAACGCAGATGGTTTTAAAACTGCGCTGAGACAGTTTCGTTTGCCTCAGCTGAAACGTAGACGTGCGTTGCTCAATACCGCACGCAACTCGTTTATTTGCATGTCCAGTGGTGCGGTTTTATAATTGCCGTGCGACGCAATACCAGCCATTGGTAGTCCGTACATTTTTATCAAATGTATTTGGAATCGCCATGATGAAAACGGCGCTATGTAAGCAGAATAAAACGCGGGAGAATATCTTACGTTTGTGGCCTCTCAAGGTTAAGTAAAGGTAAATCGATGAATGCCTGCACAGTTCGGGATATAAAAAAAACATAACCAGCTTTCCTGCAATCTGTTCACATCTATTCCGGCTCTTTTGTTCTGAACATCTCGCGTCTAAAACCTGACACTACGACAAAGAGCACGCGCCATTACTCGGCCTGAATGGCACACGTACTAAGCCGAAGCGAAAGAAAACGTCATCAAAAAACGCAAGCAAGAGGCAGTCTCTGTTTTTTATTTTATTAATGCATCTCTAAACAAGCAGTATGGGCTTCTTTTGTTTTCTAATGTATATGTATGTTCTATTTTGTGTCTGTCCGTGGCGACATTTTTCTAGTTTACCTATGTGGTACTAAAAACATGCTCTTCTAAAGTATACCGAGCTATTATTCCGTTCGTTGTTGCGTGTACTATTGGATGTAGGTTATCGATTATCAATTCGACCGATATTTTGCCTCAGCGTTTCATGCACTAGCATAAGAGGAAGCGAGCAGTAAGAAATGAAGGACAAAAAAGAAATACATGCCAGATTGTCTTGTTATGCATCACATGACTTTCACTACTATATGTCACATTTGATAGTTGCTTTCTGCCATCGCTAATAATGTGGACTGAACATATTGCTGAGAGTGATAAATATCTCAATCTGGCGTACTCCATACAGTTGTAGAAATCTACTTTATCCCGCGTAAGGGCCCCTCGTGCTCACTGCTCGTGCAGTAAGCACCAGCAGGAAATGTCTAAAGCGCCACACATTATGCAGTTCGTATGGTGTGGCACGTGATGTTATACTGCGCAAATGCAAGGCAACGTTCTTGATACTGCTGATGATGACGATGATGATGAGTCTTAGCTAAGGTCTTTGTAATTGTTGGACAGCTTGAAGGCGTCTACTCATTGCGCAGTTCACGTGGTGTGACACCCGGTTCATTAATACGCATTTGCCACGCAATGTCTGGAACTACGCATCTCCACTGCTCGAGTGATAGGAGGCCACCGTTGATGTTGCTATTGACGATGGTGGTAACAAAGTGTAGCATAACTGTTTGTAATAAATGGACTGCTGTAAAAACTTGGAGGAGGCTCGAGCGTCGCCTTCAAGTGTTGAACGCGATAGCGCAATCGGGCACCGTGCGCATCGCCTTCCACCGTGCCGCAACGAAACGAACGTTTGTGCGCGTAACATTGGCCGTTTCAAACTATCCTAGAATGCCTACTGCAAGTGCAGTTGCGAAGTGCCCACTACGCCATAATTCCTCCTTTTGCAAATTAGCGCAGTACACACTACGCGTCCGTAAGGTATCACACGCACCTGCGCAGCTGCACACTTTGTAATGGGTGGGCAGCTTTAAACCACCCACTCGTTGCGCAACTCACGTGCTTTGACGCCTGCTGCGATTCTACGATTCTGCCACGCAATATTACATGCGTTAAGGAGGCTCCTCCCACTACATGACATCTTTATACCGTTTTTTTATTTATTTTATTTTTACGAAGCAGTTTCAAGCACTGGCGTGGCGTGGTAGAACACCTGCTTGCAACGCAGAAGGCCTTGGGGTGCATGAGGGTGTTGGCTATGCACGATGGCCCGAGTTTGGCAAAACTCGGAATGTTTCTGAGCATTGGCGACACCCCCTTTTGGACGAGCTAACAGTACGAAAAGGTCAAATCCGTCCCTCAGCGCGCGCTGCGTTCTATTGGTTACGATGGAACGCGGCGTCACGTCAAGGGTGGTCGACAAAGTTGGATGGTGTCTTCAAACCAGAGGCATCTTTCGTTTGCTTGTCGTCCCACAGAGTGCAGAAGTGCACCCGTGCAAGTAAAGTGTCAGAAAGTTTTACTAACGATATTTTTTATAGGTACGGGATGTTTAAATTCATTTTCAAGCGTTTAATAGCTGCACTAAGTATCATTTAGAATAATCAGCACGGTGGCCTATGAGATTAGCTCTGGCCGAGCGCCTTACAACACCGCGGCCGGACCTAATCGCCGAGGCCACGTGTGTAATGACCATGGTCGGCTTCTACATTCTAGCGCGTTTCGCGGACGGCGCGCACCCTCTTCGTCCTCTTCATCATCGTCTGCTCGCTCCGCGAGCACGTGCGCCCGGCTGATTAGCTAAATGGCTGGGCGGTATACCTACCTAATTAAGTCAGGGCATGCTATGACCTAGCTAATTAAGTCAAGTCAGCTAAGACCAAGCTAATTAAGCCACATCTCACTAAGACCATGCTAATGAAGCCGCGTAAACCCCTGACCGAGCAAATTATTGTCATGATATTTAACACGATGCTAAGTAGGAGCGCGCTAATTAAGGCCGAGCTAATTAGGACCTTACTCACTAATATCACCCTAATTAGAATTATGCTAATTACATCCGTAATAATTAGCGCTGCTAATTTAAACCTATATAATTAATCCCGTGTTAATTAAATATTGTCAATTAGGAGAGGGCTATTCAACGTCATGTCAATTAAGACCTAGCTAATTAATACCATCAAAATTGAGACCGAACTGACGAGGTCTTCACTCCGAAGCAGACCGAGCAGACTGAGCAGACGAGCCACGTAAAAAGCTGGAAAAAGCTATGATCACAAGCTCCTCCGATGGCTCTAGTCTTGCACAAGTAGTGCAAGCTGACCAAATTATTTTATATGCAAAGAAGCTGTTGCTTAGCGTCCACCGCATGAAACGCTTTACAGTCACACCGGCACTGTGACAGTCACGAGTTGAACTGAAGCCTTTTCAGAATCAACGAGTTTGTGCCACAGTTCACGCGTCAATCAGTTTGATTGACAGACGCCCGCGGCAAAGATCGGGTCCGCCAACTGCGTTTGCTCTTGCCGAGGAGCAGTGCTTACGGCGCAACGCCAGTGAGCGGCACGATTCATCTATGAGCTTAATTGCGCAGACTATGCACACACGCACGAATAACTAAAGGTTATATCATCACGAGCCTACGAGGTCTCGCATTCAATTTCATCGCGCTCACGACGTACCACTCACAGCCATGAAGCAAGCGCCCCTGGTGGCATTTGCGGTGAGAAATGTCACTGTTTACTTGTTTGTGGAGATATTGTTTCTACTGACTCGTTACTGCAGAAAAATCTTCAGGCGTGTAGTGTAAGTAGCCGTAATCTGTCTATTTATCTGTAATATTCGAGAGAAGCGAAACGAACTGCAGGAGAGTGCTGCGTGTGCGCCCTTGTTGCCTTCGAAAGTGGAGAGAGAGAGAGAGAAGGAATGTAGGAAAGGCAGGGAGGTTATCAAGACTATGCGTCCAGTTTGCTACCCTGCACATTGGGAGGGGGATAGAGGAGTAAAAGAGAGAGAGAGAAGGATAGACACATGTCACATCCCACACATAGTGCCGAGTTTCACAGGCGGTCTTGAATTTAATTGTCGTAACCAACCTTGGTATCACGACTGCTCCGGTTGAGCTGTTCGGCAGCACAGATCCGTCAATGTAGATGTCTCACGCAACAACATCGACGGCAGCAGAACTGGCAGCCCTTCATAAAGCGTTACAATTCGTCAATGACCAACCGATGCACAAGTGGACTATTTTCTGCGACTCGAAGGCGGCACTGCAGTCTCTACTGTCAGCCTTACGCCGCGGGCCGCACGAACAGCTGGTACTAGAGATAGCAGAGGTTATCCACCACCTAACTGAGAAAGGACATCAAATCACTTTTCAGTGGTTACCACGTCACTGCGGAATCATCGGCAATGAACGGGCCGATCAAGCTGCCCGCTCAGCCCACGCAGAAGACCATGAACTACTACTACCGCTTTCTAGGACCGACGCTGCACGGAAGCTTCGTTTGCATGCTCGCCAACGCACCACGTCACAATGGAATGAGCCACACTTCAAACATGATCGACTGCACTCATTTGACCCTACATTAAGTCTTCAAGTCCCATCAAGGCTTCGCCGAGCAGACGCGACCCTTTTGTGTAGGCTGTGGTTGGGCGTTGCGTTTACCAACGCCTATGCTTTCCGCATTGGGATGGCCGACACCGCAGCCTGTGACCACTGTGGAAACGCAGAAACAATTAGACATATTTTTTGCGACTGCCCACTGTACAGTGCACAGCGACTATCTCTTTGCAACGCGCTGAACAAGTTGGACGACCGACCTTTGTCGGAGGAAAGAATTCTACGCCATCGACAAGACGCAACGTCACAGAAGAAGGCCATGCAAGCGCTACTGCGCTTCTTGCGATCGACCGGCCTTTTTGAACGATTGTAAGAAGAACTTCGTCCCTGTGTGTGTTGTTTTTTATCTTGTGTGTGTACGTGCGTTTTTTCCTCCTCTTTTTTCCCCTCTCCCTCTCTCTCTGTAATCCCTCTTTCTTGCCCCTATTTCCCCTCCCCAGTGCTGGGTAGCAAACCAGATGCTAATATCTGGTTAACCTCCCGGCCTTCCTTTTTTCATCTCTCTATCTCTCTCTTCACAGGCGGTTGCTCAATAAGGTTCTTTTCAAGTTCCGCAGGAGGGCTCGTGTGGCTTTCTGGGCTGATATGCTGCGCGACCAGGCTCCTAAGGTCTTTGCTTCATTAAAGGGCCGGTCATCCAGTCTATTCAAGGCACACTGGAGAGTCCGGCGATCTTCATCAAATTGGGCACAGTGGCACAAGAGATGTTCAATAGTCTTTATACAATTGCAGCTTTCGCACATGGATGAATCTACCATGCCAATGCGATCGCTGAATGAGTTAGTAAACGCTACACCGATCCACATCCGGCACAGCATTGTAGCGTCACGTCGAGAAATCTTGGATGGCAGTTGTAGCTGGAGTAATGATTCATGCTTTCTTTACAAAACAGTTCCCACTTTCCGACAATAGATCATTACTGTTGTTTAGCGAAGCTCAGAGAAGAAAAAAGACGTGTTACTGTATTTTCTTGTTACTAGAGATGTCCTTTACGCAGTAGCCACCACGCTCTGGAAACACAATGTTTGACATTTTCTGCTTTTGTTCTAATAAAAATGATGCAAACATGTTTTTTCATAATATCATTCTGCAGTCCTTTGAGGACATTTTGGGCGACTTTGAACAAAATTGAGATTGGTTTTTTTTTATTATAGATGTTTTTAATCGAGGAGCACTTTTGTCTTTTTGGTGTTTCGAGCATGACAATTTATTACTTCGAAAATTATTAGAGAAATACAAATGCAGAGGTTCATTACTCACATAAAGGCCTATTCATACTGCAAATATGAACAAGCTAAGATGTTCACAGAAGTAGCCATAGCGTCCCAAATTTGACTAATTTTCAAAAACGTAGCGTCTTTCGTGAATTTTTAAAAATACATAATTTGCTCATAATTCCATCAAATGATAAGAGCTATTTCCTATTTACTTCTACTTCCGCTAAAAAGAAAAATATTTGTAATATATAGCTTCAGTAGCTGCCAGCATGGTTGCGAATTTACGAAAACGCACTTTTCATAAAATGGTCGTCGTCAACCGGCGACGCTTGCAGAATTTTCCTGTGTTGAAAACATTTTTTATTTGAAAACGAACCGCGATTTCGCGCTGTGCAGTCATATGTGCACAACATACAAAATTATCAGGAAAATCGGAAACATCAAGTATACACCGTTTTTTTTATCTTTCGTGGAATCGACCTGAGGCTTTGTCAGTGGGATATTTTGTCCAAAAATAAAAATAGTCGAGAACAGGATGGTTAGTTTACCATAGTTATACAGCACACAATTCTGGGAGAAGACAGCTCTTCCTTGACGTGAACCTTTTAATGTTAATATCGCTTTGATTTGCTGACGAAATTATCGGCATTAGAGCTTTGTTTTATAGTCGTGGTATTGAATTTGTGTCAGTGTGGTGCGCCGGGCTTGCTTTCGCGTCGAGGTGTCGGACGAGCACTAAGCACACGGTGAAGCGCAGATACGGTGCCATGTATTGGTGATGATGATATATTCGTGAAGGTGGACCTATTTGGTTTACAGCTACAAACGAGTACTTTGATGCATACTTTCATAGAGAGAAGATCTCTTTTTTTTTTCTATACCGTATCTGACAGGCCGTTGTTTGGGGAGGTCGTGTCCGTGGCGTTGGAATGCAGCACATTTGTTGAACAAGGGGAGTGCCGGCGAAAATGTGTTTACCATACAATAAGCAAAAACTGCGTTCATCCGTGCGTACATATTTTTGTTAGCTTAGGGTCGATGTGCACAAGTTTCGTTCCCGAGTTAAGGTAACTGTGACGGGAACATGACGCGCGCACAAAACCAAGGTATTCAATATGGGGGCCACTGTCAGTTCACTGGTAGCGGGCGAAGAGGCGGCGAACTGCATTGTGAAAAGCGGAACAGAATTGCCAGCGGGCAGGTTGCTGTCTCTAGGACAGGGTAGAAGGGCATAAAAAATGGTGCAAGAAGCACCAAGTGCTCAATTAATTAAAGCCCTCGCTCGTTCATTATCGGCTCTTGGGTGAACCGTGAGCGGACGTGTCGGTGGTCGCAGAATGCCAAGCAAACATTCGGCGATAATTGCTCGCCGACCGGGAAAAACTCTGCGTACTATAATGGTTTGAGCAATAAAGGACGAGAAGAAAAGTGAGCTGAAAGGGCAGTGGAAAATGGAACATGAAGAAAATGGAAGCAAAGTAGTTGGTGTCATTGTTACTAAGGTAAATATTTTAAATATATTATTCAGCCTGAATATACGTTTCGTCACATACATTCAAATGGAGAGAAATGTACTTGTCTTTTTTTGTGTATGTGTGTGATGAGAGGTAAAGAAATTAAACTGTAATCCAGTAAGAACGATTGGCTTCCTTTCTTTTTTTTTTTTTTCGTCCGGCTGTCCTGGTGACGCTGCGCTAAAAATATATAAGAGCAACAGCGGGAAGAAAGGAAAAAGCCGATGATGGAAAACTGAGAAGGCCCTCAAGATGCTCTCAGATTGTGATTGGATTTTAACGTCGTGACGAAAGCAAAAAGTCAGTGCTTCATTTCTATATTTTCGTCACAGTTTTTCATGGGCGCAACTTCGAAGCATCCCATAGGCTGTCACATAGAAAGTAAAACTAATCCGAAAGATAGAAAAAGAAAAAAAAAGAAAATAAAACTGATTAAGTTTATGGAGTGAAGTGGGCTACGAGGGCAATATATTTTCAGATGAGACGGTAAAGGCGTATTTGTGCAGACAGATATTACCATATGGGCATTGCTGCGGAAACAGCCGGCGCTCACATTACAGTGTTTACGGTCACTAAATCTTAATAGCTTGAGAAATTAGGCCACCGCTTCCAAGAAAATGCACCGCAAAAGTAAGAAATGAGAGAGAGTGAAAAACGTAGACGAGGTATGGAAAAGACGCTGCTTTCTGTAACCCTCAAGGAACCCAGTCTTCGGGGAGAGATGGGAAAGGGAGGGGGAAGGGTGGGGACGCTGCTTCTGTCGGCCGTTCAGTCCGGTGTCCTTAAAGGGCCCCTAAAGCACTCCGAAGTAAACACGAGAGAGCGGTTTCTTTCTCGCCTTCCCCAACCTGCCTACATGCTCTATCTCGTCCTCGCCACTTACTTCTTTAAAAAAACTCGTGGAGATTAAAAAAACTCTAGGATCGGAGGCACCTCGCCATGGGGAGGTACCTCGCCATGGGCACCTCGCAATTAGCCATGGGGAGGCCGCGGGAGGTTCGCACTGCCTAGGAAGACGCCGCTCAAGAGAATCGCGGTGTGCTACCAACCGAGATTGTCAGCGTCGACGACGAGCGGATCCTGGGCGGTTAGCCCAAGAAATGGCTGCGAAGCGACGGCGGCGTGCTGAAGACCCCCAGTACGTACAACGAGAGAGTACTAGGGAACGGGAAAGGCAACGGCGGCTGCGAGAAGACCCCGAAGCGATGGAAGCCGTGCGCGAACGACGACGTGCCCGTAGATCTATGGGAGATCTATGGGAGAGTTTCTGTCTCTAGAGTTTGGACATCCGTGTCTTGTCTGTGACTGTCTGTGGTTTAACTTGAACCTCTCTGCGCTGAGGAGCAACCTAAAAACAACCTAGACTCACCTATATAAAGCATACCAACAACCTAGAAGCAGCCTAGAAGCAACCGAGAAGCAACCAGATTAGACTTCAGAATCGTCCAGCTTCGCTGATTCAAGCCTTGCACGACATAGTGCAAGCTTCGCCTTTTTTTTTTTTTTTGTAATCTATTGTTGGCACCAATGGAAAAGTTTGCAGTATTGAATCATGGGGTATGCAAGGAAAAAGCCATATTACATCACGAACAAAGCTTGCACCCTAATTGTTAACTATGCATTAGCAGCACAAACGACACGTTACACGTTGCAGGTGCGTAAATACTATGCTGGCAACAACAAAAAATAGGGATTCTTAAAATAGAACACGATAACACAGCAATTCAGTATGCTACGTATAGTTTATGGCTTGTAGAACTAAATGCCGCATCATTTGACATTTATACATATAGAGGGAGTTTTTCAACTCTTTTTTTTTTTGCGAAATGTGTTGTATGTACGTGTATATATGTAGGTAACGCCCCTATTTATGTTGTGTTGTAAGCACGCCTGTATATCCAGGTAACTTGAATATGAAGTCGGCAAGCGCAGTCACCGTCACGATCGTTCGTTTCTTCTTGACGATGAGTATCCGCTAATAACCTTTGACTTATTACTTGCCTCCCCTGAGAAATCATTTAATTGTACTCTGCAAAGACACTCTGTCGTAGATACATGATATATTTTGCCAATAGCTGATGAAGATCAGCTATTATTAGCTTATCTTTATTAACTAACCATAGCGTGTCATTGTGTGTCAAAGCTAAATATTAGCTATAGCATGCGTATTGAGATACTCGCCCTCGAAACTGCAACTTTAGACTTTGCTGTCGCATTTCTTATCATCCCGAAGAGCCGGTTGCTGCCAAACAATAATTATGAAGGTAAACAAAGACAAGCAGTCAGACTTGCCATGTTTCGCAACTAGTAAAACACATAATGCGCGATGTCTGGACAAATCTCGTGGGTATTGTGCGTCATATGAAGTGATCTGGCCTCGTTCCGCTCCTGCAACATCTGCACGCAGAGGAACGACTCACAGAACCTGCCACCGCAGCTTTTACGGAATGCGCTCCATCCTCCAGTCACACTGTATGAATGTACTGGCACAAACAACTTGTGTGCGAGTTATGCAGCATCCGGCCGGTAATCAAATGGCCAAGCTGTGAGGGGGATAAGGGTTTTTTCTTAGGTTTTTTTTCTCGGGCTCCTGTATATATGCGTACCAATTTCTACCCTCACTATGAATGTATTCTGCACTGCGGCTTTCGTGTATACTGTGCATACGTTCGTCAAAAATTGTGGCATAGGTAAATATTGTGGTTCGCAAGACAAACATTGCAGTTTGGTTTTCTGCACACCTGTGTGGCATTTGTATTAGTTTGGCCACCCTTTCAACAACGTGGCAGACACGTGTCCATGGGTCGGCGCAAACGCATATGCTCTCGGGTGTCGGTTATCGATCCTCCCCGTGTATGTGCGCGCACAGGCGCTGTAGCTACCATACATCGGTTCATTATTGAAGCTAGAACGAATCTTCCGTTGCTAGAACTGCGAAAGTTCGCGCTTTGCCTCTGATGCGATAGGATGGATGGGTGGGCTAGTTGGTAATACATTCTTGCAGGGAACCTACAACACTGCTACTACAATCAATTAGCCATATTTCACATTCGTAAAATGTAGGCACCGCAGCCCGCGCTAGATTTTTCATACATTTCTGTCCTAACAAAAATTATTCATTTTGTTTATAAACGGGAGCAATTAAAGAGGGAGAATCTGCAGCAAATGTTAAAGAGCGGGGACTCGGCCTTGCGCAGCGAAAAACTTGCGTGTCAGCAGCATTGGGTCTTATACCATTTGTATTATTAAAATGAAGCTGTTGAAGAACATAACGGGTTGCCATAAAATAGTATGTCACATATTAATCTAACATTTATTTGTCAACGTAAACACTAATGAATTTATTACATGCCAACTAGTGATCTCACCCAACGGATCTTCTGCACGGGATGTTCCGTGATGCAATATTCGAGCCTACAAAAAAGCAGTCTTCGGAAAAGCTGTTGTATTTTTGTTTGCCTTTAATTAGGAAACTAGCTCGACGGGTACAGTTCATTACTAATCAAACATAGTGAAATATAAACGTCAATGGCCGTGCACGCAAGAAAGGGAAGAAATGTGGCTGAGATAATTACGAACTTGGATTTAGACAGTTGACAGAGTTCGTGATTGTACTGACCTTCGAAGAGACATTTGTTCGCTCTCAGAACTGGTGCAGAGACAATACGCTACACTATTAAACCCTTACAAAAATAAGGTAATAAGGTAAACGAGCAAGGCACACGATGCCGAATTCCTGTATACACTCTTCGGAATGGTCCTTTGCCCAGGATCGATTGAATAAGATCGATTGAATTCGACAAGACGCTGCGCTTCTCTTCACTTGTTAGATGTTCCAAACAACCTGCTCTTTGCGCCCATGGTATTGTTTATCGAATATGAAATTACTTCCACTCCACTGAGCGTTTGTGAAACTGTATCGTACTATGGTATGCTTTCCACTAATCAGCAAGCCGCTAAAATTTTTGGGACGGAACATGAAAATGTGATATTCACCTCAATGAAAGCACACACAATAATTTTATATCTATTCTAAAGCATAGTTCCTCACTTTATGCGGTTAATAAGCATTTAAAAAAGAAGCGGCAAAAAGTTAGTAACAGCATCATTTACTACCGCTATGTACACTTTGCTACTTGTCGTTAAAGTTTCACTACTGTACAAATATATCAGAGGTAGTAAACGTCATTACTACTCAGTGTGTCGGGGTTAGTAAACGTTGCTACCAGCACACTTGACGGGTTAGCAAATGTTTCGGCCTCTTCTGGACGTGGCATGTTATGCTGTAATTTGGACAGCCTCACGGACAATTTAGCTGTAAGGTATGAGAATCTGGGTCTAAAACGTCGAATATATGTCTGGGTTGATGGTTGCTCACTGGTGAAAAGCCTGCTACTCCAAAGAAGGGCTATAAATAGTTTCTGTTGGAGTATATACCGCGTAGATGGCTTGACATTCTGTCTGAGCTTGTGTATGCGTTCTCGTTTATTGTTTGTTCATGGATCTATGCACGCATTAGTTAAAGGTGTCACTGTGGTGTGCGCTGACCAGGGTGATCACACGAAGTAATAGCGCTTACAATTTAGTGTAACAAGGCAATGCCGTACCATTTGACCTTTTTTTTTTTTGTTGGAGCTTAAGCTTTTGTAATATTCTTGATGTGAAAATGCCCAACGGCACACATAAACCATTAAAATGTAAACTTACTGCTGGTTAATTGTAGTTCACTAGCGTTAGTAACCGTACTATACAATGTAGTGACCATTGTGGTAGTAAAGCTACAGACTTTACTATCAAAACAGCCATGTGTGTTGGCAGGATTTTATCTTGGGGGTGCAAATCCGTGTTACGTCGCGGCTGAGGGAGGGGGAGAGCGCTGTTATAGCTTTGGGGGGGGGGGGGGTGGCTTGGTGTGGCTTGAAGGGGGCAAGTGCCCTTTCTGCATCCCCCCGCCGACGCCCTTGACAACAGCTATAGTTAAGGAGCTATAGAGGTTGTATGAACAAGAACAGGTGCCTCAGACAAGCTGGACGACATTTCTATAGCTGGACTTGTCTTTTTCAAAGGTGCCTTGTCATTCTAGGTGTGTTCGCTTTAACGGGGGACCAGCCTATCGCAGGCACGTATTCCTGTTCCTACAACCTCTATAGCACCTTGGGTTACCATCGGTTGGCTCCCACCTTTACAATGGATTTCCTCGTAGGTAGTAACTATTAGTAGTGTCATGGTAGTAAAGTTACTACCTTCACAGTTACTACTTGCAGTTACTGCATGGACAGTGAATGCTGTGACAAGCATTTCCTATATAAACGTTAGTAAGTACTACAGTATTTTTTTAGGAGTGTTGCCTAGCCCTTTCATGTGTACCATGATTCGCACCTCGAACAGGCAAACGCGTGAAATGAGACCTTAAATAATGACTCAACCTAGATGGAAACTGACACCGAAGGATCACAACGCTTGCATAGTTTCTCGGTATGAGGGGATTAAAAAACGCAGGTTAAAGATGGAAGGCTACAACGTAAAAAGTAATGCGAATACACAATAAAGACAATAACACAAACAGTACGAACACTTCGCGCATATCGTATATGTGTACTTCATGTTTCAGCACAACGTGTGGTCTTTGGTTAAAACACACACACACAGAGCGAGAGATAATAAAATGAGGGAATGGCAGGGAGGTCAACCAGAATTATAACATCCGGTTTGAAGAAAGAAAGTACACCGGCGAAATAAATGTTTAAGATGGTTCAACCCGGCCAGGCGGGTTTCCGTCAAACTCTCAATTTCAACATCCGGTTTGCTACCCTACACTGCGAGGGGTGGTGGGAGGGAAAGAAAGACTGGGAGAATAGCGGAGAGAAGAGCAGGCGCGCGAAAAAAATACACATATTGTATTGAACCCTCATTTGTTACTTTTCTTTTCATCATTGCACTACATTAAGTCACGTATTAATAAATGTCGGAAACTGTCCTTCCCTATCTTGCAGTTTCGCAACAAGAAATCTGTGCGTGAACGTCTCGCACTGGGACCCCATTTCCCATTTCGTGTACATTTCCATATCATAGGCGGGTAATTACTCGGGTGGAATTTCTCTCTTCAGACGTCCTCGTCTGTGCAGCCGTAATATGGCGACATCGCAAAACCTTTCTGAGACGACAAGGAGCATTACTTGAACGCGAAAAGAAAGAAAGAAAGCAGAAAAGGTGCGTCCGGGCGCTAAGGAAAAGAAGCAACCTGACCGTTCTCGGAGGTGCTCGGTTTCCTTTAACGCTGCAGTTTTCAACAAGCCTCAAATTGCCGACTGTCGCGGTGCACCCTTGCCGCATTCATATGAAATCGAGAAGCTTTTTTTTTTTTTTACTACGTGTCTCATTTTAATGCGAGCGAGAAATTGTAATTCTGCTATGCTCCCGTATTTGCCGAGGAAAAAGAAAAGGCAAGAGAAAAACTGATGTCGTTAGCCTGGTTACAAAACGTTTACCCCTCTGCACGGGGAGATAGCAAAATGTCGAACAATATTAGAAATAAAAATGATATGCGAAGGTGATGCGCTAGCACAGACAAAAGCGTTCTCGTGCATTCAAAGGCGCTCAGAGTGCAGTTGTCGAAGCGCAGGTTTCTATGCTGATAAGTGCTTTCCACCGTACACGCGTACTTGTCTCCAAGCATCTGTTGCAGTGAGCGGCGACCTAAGTCTTCACAACGAGAAATTAGCGTAGGCGTAGGCACTGGAGGCGCAATGTTAAAGAGACAGCGGAGCTGATGGGCACCTATGCAGTCCTGGCTGTTCCGCTAAGTTTTGGCAATTGTCTTTCTTTCTCATCCTCTATTTCTTTCTTCTGATCTCTGTATATTTCCATTTCTCTCTTTCTATTTCATTCTTCTTTCATCCCTTTCTTTCTCTCTCTCTCCTGTTTCTCGCTTGCGTCCTCCTTCTTTCTATCCTTTTCTCTCTTTCACATTCTTTCTGTGCTATGCTTTGCTCTCTCCCCTCCTCCTCACCATCACATATCTCCTTCTCACACTCACTTCCCTTTCCCACCCCATCGCTACACTATACTATACAAGGCTATGCTATGCCCTGCTGTTGTGCCTGGATAGGCGAGCGGTTAGGACGTTCACCTTCGCATTGAGGATACGCGGGTTCGAATCCCGCATTGTAGAGAATTTTGTTTGCCTGAAGTTTCTCTTTTCATAGATCTTTCTTTATAACTATTTACTTCTTTCTCTCTTTTTCTGCTCGTTCTTTCACTCATCAGGGTTATTACAGGCCACGGCGGAGAAATCGGCGCACGTGTTCTGTGAGCGAAGCAGAAGATGAAGAAGATGAAGAGGAGGATGTAGAGAAGGCGTGCCGGTTCATGATGATGATCATTTCTGTTTCCGACAGAAAATTTACGGCGAACTTGAACAGTTTCGCTGTTAAAATCTCCCACGAAGCCCACTCACAAGCGTATTTCATTAAAGCATTAAATTGTCATAAATGTTTGTCGGAGTAGTGAGGCCCCCAGGTTCCCTTCAAACCTGGCATGTATTCGAAGAGAACGCATGAGCGTTAATCCTTCCAACTTTTTTTACCCGTACAGTGTTATATCTTATCTCTAATGTAGGCCGAAAGAAATCTTGGTGGTTCATGTTACAGATTCTTTTCGAATGAATGAATGAATGAATGAATGAATGAATGAATGAATGAATGAATGAATGAATGAATGAATGAATGAATGAATGTTTTTTTTTTTCATATTCCAAATCACATATTACAAACGGTTGTCGGACCGGTAGCCAAAGGCTAGTTGTAGGTCCAATAAACAAAAACCAAGCAAATCCTCACATAACAGTAGACAAAAAGAAATAATGGAGAAAACACTAATGAGGATAATATTATAATAATTGCTGGGGTTTAACGTCCCGAAATCATGATATGATTATGAGAGACGCCGTAGTGGAGGACTCTGGATGTTTCGACCACCTGGGGTTCTTTAAGGTGCACCTAAGTCTAAGTACACGGGCCTCTAGAATTCTAGCCTCCATCGAAAATGCGGCCGCCGTGGCCGGGATTCGATCCCGCGACCTTGGAGTCAGCAGTCGAGCATAAATGAGGGTGAATTTTCAGTAGGAATCAAAAGGGTATCAAATTAATTTCGTAGAAACGTACACCTCGCGAACAATGAGCAAGATAATGGATACACAGAATAAAGGACAGTTGCTATCGCGATTACAAGACGCAAAGGAGGTGATGGCTATACATCACTTGACACGAAATTAGTGCATTATGGAACCATCAGCATCAAGCCACGGTTGCATTTTAGAGCAGTCCTCAGGCGCCAAGAGGTGTTCAGTCCCGCACTGCAGCTGATACTCGAGAATTTCCACATCCACCGAACTCCAGCTTTCAAACCTCTCGAGGCCTTCCAATAAAAGTCGTCATAGCGAGGTCTATTGGGCAAGCAAAAATTATAAGAACAAATCTTCGAGCAAACCGTCACGCGCTGTCCTCTTACTGCTTAACGCGGAGCGCGGCGTAACTTCGTGAATGACGAATGGCCGGCCCTTGGGAGACAAATCCCGTCTCTGAGAAATTTCGGCATTGGCAAATTTACATTCTAACGCGGGCAGATTGCGTGGAGGGCGACGGCTAGTAGAGCGAGGCAACGAAAAGTGGAGAGGACGGCCAATAGAAAACCGAAAAGCCGGTTGCCGCATCGCCCTGAGCAAGCCCTTTGCCAGTCGTTACAGACGTTCATGGATGTGTGCGAGGAGTACTGGAGCGCGTGCAGTTTCGGTCTAAAAAAGGAAGCAACTATGTATTGTAATACCCTGGCTGTCTCCTTTCCATCGTCACCACTTCGTCCCGTTTTTGTGAAGATTTACAGTATTTTTTATCCTAACTCTCATCCATACAACCGGCTACAATCTGCATCGCTAGAACGGTGCAGTGGTGTTAACCCTAAAGTTGGCGTCAGTAAATGATAAGAGGAATTCACGTAAATGACTGGTTGTCCTAAATAAGCAGGACTGACCAACATCTACGCACGTCGGAAGTCACGGCAGCAAAAAATCTAAACACGAGACGTCAGTCAATCGCGAACCCTTTCGACGCCTGAGAAGCTGGTCCAGCACGCAGCTTTCACAGCGGTGCACCAATCTAAAACGGCGGCGCGCAATATACGCCCGAAGCGGCGCCGACACCGTCCCCAAAGGCGAATTCAAATTTGACGCGCGTCTCAAAACTCTGCAGTTGTTGCGCCAGTTGGAGATAGATCCATCGTGGCGATGCTTCATCTCTTTTCAGGCGGGCGGCTGACGCAAAAGGAAGAGATACGAACGCGAATAAAAGAATTTCAAAACTTAGAATAGGGGCGAGCAGTGGGAAGCGCCAAAAATTGCCTCTAAATTGACGGGCGCGCGCACTAAGCATTACGGCTTCCAGTCACTGGCCCCAGGGCTTTTGTCGGGCGCCGCGGAGCTTGTTCAGTGGTCATCTCTTTATTGTTGCACCACTGAGAAGAGAGAAGCACGACCCCGTGGCGAACTTAGTGCGGCAGTCACGTGACCTTCGGCTGGGTAGTCTTGACAACTGTACTATATATCCAGAATAGCGTCCACATATGCGTAAGGCAAGCTAATGCAACACTTTCACAGGAACCGTTTGTCGCCGCTTTTAAAAGAAGTAAGGAAAACAGGAGACAGTGGAAAGGCAGGGATGTTCACCAGTTTAGTATGGCCGGTATGCCACCCTGCACAGGGGAAAGGGATAGGGGAAAGAAGCGAGAAAGAGAGGGGAAGCACACACACAACGTCAAAGTCCGGCAGTCTTGTGCGCTATACTCGGCATCATTATCAGTCTACAGCCGCTCATGCAAGTCCGTTGTCCTTAAAAAATTTAACAATGCCTTCGTTGCTTTAATTGTAAAGATGCCCGCTTAGTGTTCGCAGGCAACGAATAATACTAAACTATTTTCTCCAATGCCAGCAGTAATGTCTGTTGTATACCGACGTGCAATGGACGTGCAGTGGCTTCTACTTTTGTGTGCTGCATCGGATTTAGTGCGTCGTCGCATTACTGCACGAAACTTGTCTGTTTTACTTGTTTGTTTGCTTATCTGATTATTTTTATTCATTTAACTGATATAAACAACAATTTGTTTAGAGGCCATTATAGCGCATAGGGTCGAACTGCAGTATAACAAGACTGTGTTTGCTTTACATGCATCGTAGCAAATGTCATTAGACGAAGGTATACGTACGAAGCACCCATTGGCGGTCGTATTAAAGAAAACTAGTTTAAAGGTTTTAAAGCAAAGCAATCGAGAAATGATAAGATTACATTGTGAAACCTTATAAATATTACGGTACCTTGGCAGCGCGGCAACCTACCAGCTGAGCTACCACGATAGGCTTGTGTCTAATGCTCTTCTTTTTTTTTTTTTCAGTTGTTACTGTCGTGTTCGTCGTCGTTGTTATTCTTCTTGTTGCAGTTGTCGTCGTCATCGGCGTCGTGGTTGTTGCTGTGTTTAGATACTCTGCCTAGCTTGATCTTGACAATAATATTTTACGCTTAAGCTTTTCTGACGCTTTTGAGTGGAAAGAAGGCGTTACAACTTCATTATGGAAGTTGTGAGCAGTTGGTGCGCAGCTTCAGCCGATAGTTTCCGTTGGAATACTTAACAAATGCAGTATTTCAAGGCAACAGAATTGAGCGACCGCCTGTGAAACGCTGCACTGTGCGTATGTTGTGAAATGTGTGCCTCTTTCTCTCTCTCTCTCTTACTCCCTTCTCTATGTGTAGGGTAGCAAATTAGACGTGGTCTAGTTAACCTCCCTGCCTTTCACATATTCCTTCTCTCTCTCTCTCTCTCTCTTAGCAAATGATAACTGGAACGTCAGGAAGGTCACGTGAATACCAACAAATAATTATTTTACGTCAGCCGTTTATTATCTACGTCACTTTATCATCTTTTTTTCTTCACGCACAATTCACAAATTTAATTTTTTTTTTGTCTTGCGTATTGCGAGCCCGCACAGGCCTCGACCCAAGAGACCTCACGTTTGTTTAACTTTCTTTGCTTATTCCTTTTATTATTATTATTAAATAAGAAACATTTCTTAACGAACTCACGTCACTGAGCGTTTCTATTTACGTATCTATCTCTCTATCTAGCCGCCTACATCTGGGTGCTCTCGTGATCGCCTGCTTAACTTATCATAGACCAAAATTGGCATGAGAGGGCAAGAGGACTTGACGAATATGACTGTCCAATCATGACATTAATAACGGGAAAATCCTGTCGAGTACGTCGTCAAACCCTCTCCTCCAGGCACGTGTGGCACATAATCGTCTACCAGGGATCCTAATTTTTATTCTTTCCATTGGTCGGGGCTGCCGATGTCGGTATTTCTTAACGCTCTCTCATTTAAATTACCGATGTCTTGTTTCTCGCCGTTCCTCGGTAGATATAAACTGTCAATCACCTGTGGCGCATACCCGTCTACCGCGGCCCATGGTAAATGGTTATGTGCCACACGTTGCTGGAGGAAAGGATTTGACGACGTACGCGACACGATTTTCCCGTTATTCTGCGTGGCATTCAGGTATAGAACAGACACTGGTAACTAAATGCTAGAGCGTTAAGGAAAAACCCACATCGGTAGCGTTGACTCAAACGAATGGAAAGAATGAAAATAGGATCCAGCAGGAATCGAACCCAAGCATTCAGCGTGGGCAATCAGGTATTCTACCACTGAGCCACGCCAGCTCTATAAACTGGTTTGGAAAAACAGCCTACGCAGGCGTAATGTCGGTGCAGCGTCAATTGTGGTTGTGTGCTGGCTATCTAATTTTACAAGAAAGCAATAAACACTACATGATACTCCTACGATGTGTACTCCTACGATACAGGCGTCATATCATATGAACATCTGTAGTTCCAGTGTTGGCTCCGCTTTTATAGCAGTATAATAAACATTATGATCGTATTTCTATTATTCAGCAAGCTATATTGAAGCATTGCTCGACGCCGGAGATATACATTAACGAAAGTTACATATGATATCCACATCACCGCACCGTAAGGTGCAATTCGATCACCAGAATGACGCAGTGTCTTCTTCATTTCTTACGACGCTGGGCGATGGCCTCATGCTGACCGAGGATGATGCCAGATTGATTGACAGCCGCTTGGTAGACTACGCTACGTAGGCCACGTACGCCCAGGTAGCCTACGAATACGACAAACACGATCCACTGATGTTGGTCTACGCAGCACTATCCAGGCCTACCAGCCTCGACGGCCTATACCTCATGAAGGCGAAGGGTGGCTCCAGGTTCCGACATGTCGCCGGCTCCGTCGACAGACAATTTGTCGACACAATGACCGAGGCATCCATGTATACCAACAGCTCTACTATACCACATACTTCACTACACATGGACCCCTCGACACCACGATCACGACCGGATCCTATAACAAGTCATGACTAGCTGCTGGTGCTCACTGATCACGGTGATGATGCCCTTGCTCAAAAACTTTCAAGAACTTCTTGCACACATGCACACGGGCTCGTGAAACGTGCGTGCGTTCTCAGGACACGTATACCACAGAGCCATGCCAGGCCTAGAAATTACTTTGGAAAAACACCCTATGGAGGCGTAATATAGGTGCAGCGTCAATTGTGGTTGTGTGCTGGGGATCTAATTTTATAACAAAGCAATAAACACTACATATGTACTCTTACGATACAGGCGTCATGCCGGTTAACATCTGTGGCTCCAGTGTTGGCTCCGCTTATATAGCAGCCTAATAAACATTACATTTGTATTCCTATAATTCAGCAAGCTATATTCAAGCGTCGCTCGACCCCGGAGGAATACGCTAAGGAAAGTTACACATGATATTCACGTCATCGCACCGTAAAGTGCACTTCGTCTCGGTAATACTGACGTATGTGCTCTAACGTGAGCGCTGACGTTACGTCAGACAATATGTAACCCTTTAAACGCCAGTGTTGCCGACGTGTCTGGTAAGCCCACGATGTGCACACAACTACTAAACTTACAAAAACACGTCGATCTACCTCGTAACGCATGTCTCAAAGCCAAAAAAAAAGGCAACATAGAACTACTAGCTGACTGCTCCGCATGAATCCGATTCCCACAAGGCGTGGGATCTGCCGATTTTTTTCCCCCGAATGCTCATTTATAGTCAGATATGTTGACTAAGCACACTCTGACCACGTTGCAGTCGCAGTCCGCAGGGCGGGTACTATTCACTGTGTATTGACTGTTTCACACTGTGTATACGAGAACCACAACTACAGACCCCAAGTGCAATCACAAATAGAAATATCATAGTTGGCACAATGAGTCCTTTTTTGACATGTATGCACCTATGTGGCGTTTTCTCTCCTCTCATTCATTCAGACTACTTATAGGCCGCTTACTCCGTGCAGAATTCTAATTTAACAAACATTTTCCTAAGCTCAGTGAGTAACCGTTTTTATCACTTTCCCTCTTTCTTTTTTTTTTTTTTGGTTTGCCAGTCTTACTTCGCAGTCTTGTTTTATTGACTGTTATCGTGATAGATATACCATTGTACGGTTACAAATACTCGCAGCTAAACGCGTGGATATAGTAATAACACCGACGACTCTAATCGCTGCTGATGACGTTGTTGGGAGTACCGTATGTCTCCTCAACGACTCCTTTCATGCGTCCGGCTACATTTCGCAATTCTAAATTACTTTCGCAGAGGCTTGCTTCACTGTGTCTCCATATCAATGCAAACTGCGCTTTGTGACGTCAGCAGTAGGGGCAAGTGACGCCGCTGTCGTGGTCACGGTGCTACGGCGTGGGTTTCTTCCTGTGCAGTTATTACGACGTCTCGCTCTAGTGCCGACACACGCATGTCGCAAACGAAGCAGTGGATGGAGAGAGAGAGAAAGAGAGCAGAAGAGTCCATCAAACCGCGACCATTCCTCTCTTCCTTGACTGAGCGACGCACCACGGGCTTCCAAAAAGTCGAATAGCTTTTTATAGATCGCACTGCGACAACCTCGGGGTCCGACAAAGCTACATTTGACTGCGACTCCCACTCTTCGCGCTCGAGTGGGCTCTGGCGCCTTTTGTTCTTCGCTGATTGCCTGGCAAGCTTTTGCGAGAGCATTCTTTTTTTATTTATTTATTTTTACGCACTGCAGACACGGTCTCTGTAGGTTATTTCACGAAGCGATCAAAGCGCCCTTCCCACTTTAAATTAAATGCATCGAGATTTCCGTCGCCTCTTATCGCAGAGCAGATTATATTTAGTGTGTCCGGTCGTTATCGCGTCGCGTATCACGCGTTCTCAGTTCCTCAGCTCAATAAATGTGCGATTGCTATTGTGCCAGTAATAGAAAAATGACTCAGAGAGAGAGAGAGGGGGGGGGGAGAAAAGGGAAAAGGAAAAAGCAAGGAGGCTACCCTTATGCGAGTTTCCGGTTTATTACCCTGCTGTCGGATAGGGAAATGGGAGTTTTGAAAGCGGGCAGAGGAGGACGAAAAGCTTTATTGAAAGAGGGAGAAAAAAAAGCAAGGAAAGCTCTCCCATTCGAACGTTCAACAATGCCGGTGAATCACACACTTGCACAGTCCTTCGATTGTTTCACAGCCAAATCGTTTCTCTCTCGGTGCACTGGGAACGTGCTGCGGTATAGGCCATCGCTTAGTGGAATGCGTAGACACAGGTAAGAACGACGTCCAGCCGCAGCCTACAGCAAGTCTTTGCCGTCCTTTCAGCAAAGTCGATGAAATTCGAAGGCTAAACGCAGGGAATATTTCTCGGCGTGCATGAAGTGTGGATTTGTCCGGACCTGCCTCGAAGTGTGCCAACAGTGTCAACTATCGCGATCGCTATAGAGACCAGACAACTCCCGCCAGGGTAGAAGGTACGTTGGCCCACTCCCCATTTGGAGGGGGGATGATGATGTGTTTGTGGCAGGCCACTATCTAGCCTCTATAAATGCGGACAGACCACGTATAACTCTTTCTGTCAGACGTCGGCCGCTCATCGTGAATCGTCACCATCTTCCTTCACGCTTGCTACGAGACCTTCTCGTCGCTTCGTTCATCAAACGATCAAACTTAAAGGGGTCATGAACCACTTTTCCAAGTAATGATCTAATGACCTCCTATCGGAGTTTACTGCCTCCCGAATCGATTACCGCAAAAATTTCTCGAATCCGTCGAGAATGAGCGGAGTTACGGGGGTTTGGCGCACGCTCTCAGCGTTTTCTCTCTTTCCTCGTGCCGACGAGCGCACTGGAAGTTACACAGGGAGGGATGGAAGTTGGAACGGGGGAAAGAAGTTACGTCAGCGTGCATCATGAAACGCGATCGCTCTCCCGCTGTGATTCGCGTGCGCGAGTGCGGCTATAGTGCCTAGAATATACTATATTCTAGGCACTATAGTGCGGCTACCGTGTACTGAGGAGTGCGGCGCCGGCAAGTGGCGGCACCCCGTGGCAAGAAGCGCATCTGATTCGAACGCCGCTCTCGATTTATGTCGGCTATCGGCCAATGAGGATGCTATGTCTTTTGCGACGCGAACAGGCAGATCGCGACATCAACGGGCAGACGCCCCGCCCACCGACGAGAGCGGCCTCTGTTTGAAAAGAGGGTGCCTGAAAAACAGCAGCTTCGCGTTCCTCCTTGTATCCTTTACGCGGCGCGCACGACTGCAATATTTGGCTGAGCAGTTCATAGCCGTGTCCGCTTTCCGCAGGATGTATTTTTTCAAGAAGCCCAAGGGGTGCTTCATGGCCCCTTTAAAATACCGAAGAAAACACACACTGTCGGTACCGGCTCTTAAACAGCTCACTTTACTTATTATTTGAGAAGTACAGAAATTGCACACATGTATACACCGACCGCTCAGAAGAGTTACAGCAGCGGTTATCGTTTCAAATAAAGTCACCACTATCAAGATCAATGTCTGCATTTGAGATGGTGTCTGCATTTGAGTGGTCCTAGATAAATGAATTCCTGTTGTCTGCTGTCTGTCGGCTCTGCACTTCAAGCCCAATGAGGCTATGGCAGGCCAATTTTGTATGACATTGTTACTGTGGACGAATTATTACCCACGAATGGGTATTAATCTGCGACTCCAAGGTGGCACTTCAATGTTTACTGTCAGCACTGCGCCGCTGTCCGCGCGAGCAGCTCGTATTCATATGAGAGGTCAGACACCTCTTGGCTGCAGAAAGGAGTCGCAATTATTCAAGCGGAGCCTGTTATGACTTGCAGATTACGGTGGAGGCGGCATCGTACGCGAAAATCCCTGCGCCGGCGAGTGTACAAAAAATGCGGGTGTCCACAGAGCGGCCCTCGAAGGTGCGCTGATTTCGCGCGTATTTGTACGCGCCGTTTCCCAATAAATGATGCTCTCTCGATCGTGGGCTTGCCAGTGATCAGCCGTTTCTAATATGGAATTTGATCTTTTATCGAGGTCGCTTGTCATTTCACGTTACCACGTTTCATTGTTGCGTGGATGTGAACGCATGACCGTCGTTGTTGCCTGTATAATACTTGCGCTAGTAACTTGTTGATAGAAATATCATACTTTTATATCTAGAGAACTGATTGCATTTGGTCATAGTCACACGACGCTGTGTATGTAATTAACTCCATAAAAAGAAGGTAGCCAAGCACCAAACCATCCGTATGCCGTAGGAGTCGCAAAAACAAGAGCAAAAACACAAAGAAATAAACAATGGAGCAGAGGGCAATGCAATGAAGCGGGAAAAAATTATGTTTTCCATGATGGCGTAAATTGTCCTCCGAAATCCAGTGAGTTGCTCAATGTCTCACCATCTAAAGGCAAATACGTGAGAAGGGCTTCATAGTGCGCCTATTTATTTATACACAGTAATGCACTTACGGATCTCGATCGCTACAAATGAATCGAGCGCTCGTTTCTTGCCATGCAGGCTGGTGGTCCTACGGCCATGTATCCTGCTCCTATAGAAAATTATTTGCTTTTTTTTAATGCAACTGTTTTTGCGTCGTATGAACGGCTGGCGTGGTTCCTGCTCAAATACGGATAGGTGCATGACAGCTAATTACTTGTTATCGGTTTCCTCCTGCAGAAACATGAGTCATCCATTAGGAAGAAAGTGGCATTATACGTGGTGTTGCAAAGCCAACACACCTGAAACAGCTTCCTGACATTTAGATTCCCGTCCAGAGCAGTGAGACGCACAAGCTTACAGGGGCGTTTTCTGTACCGTATACGCTACCACTTACGCGTGCACCGTGCGAGGTATTCCACCTATTTCTAGAACCTGCCGTGCAGTATACCGTTATCGTGCTCGTACTTCCATAAACTGCAGAACCAATGCGTTTCCCCAAGAGGCGACTAATCACTGCTTGGTTGGTTGTCATAATATTATGGATATAACAGCGCGTCCATCCTAAAACTACGAGGCACTTTGGACTGAAGACCAACCCAATACAGAAACAATTGAAGTTGATTGCCCGCCAACTCATATTGCGTCCCTCTCTGCTGCTTAGATAATTTCATGCGAGGTAAAGTCCGAGCAGGGTATTTTGAAAGTTATCAGTGCCCACAATAAAAATGCAGGTATACCGGTGAAAAGGAGAGAGGGAAAGAGAGGACAGAGAGGTTCCATTTAGAGGAAATCGATCTGGGTGGTTACGCTTTAGTCTGTAACAGTGTACCAGGGAATATACAGGGTAAGTGAAAGTAAATCAATAAATAAAAAAATAATAGAGCTGAATGCTTATGGTAAATCAGACAGCTACCCTGCTAAATCATCTCAATGTCGATAGCTGGGCCAGTTGGTACGTGATTTAAGATGAAATACCAGCAAGGAAAGAAAGGACACATAGAAAGGAGGCGACAGGACCAGCTTTGTCCTGTCGCCTTCTGAATGCCGTCACGATCAACATACCATATGCAGCAGCGCTGCGAGCCGCGGGGGCGCCACCATTCCTAGAAACAATCCCTTGCCTTCCCCAGGTGTTTCGGTCTTCCCAGCGTCGGGGGTAACGTCACTGTTCGCGCCTGGTCATGTCATCTACAAAAAGAACCTGCTTGTCTGCTCGCCGCTCTTCCTCCTCGCACGGCGAGGAAGAGCACTCAGCCAGGAGGAGAGACGAGCCGACGAACGGAGCATAGCGAAGGAAAGAGCGAAGCGTGTGAGGGCCGCTTTTGGATCTTCCGATGCATGTTACTCCGCTATTACACCATCGCTCCGAAAAATTCTGGTGGCTACGTGTTTGTTGAAGACACTGCAACACCGCAACGAAATTTCGACCTCAGGGCCCTTTAAATCATTTCGTCCGTTCCTGTGTCTTGCAGGAACTTCAACAGCGCGTTCGTTGTTTGTCTCGCACTTGAAGTTCTAAGCCGTGGGCCGAGGATAACGCCGTCCTACCGTGGCCGGCTGACAGTGAAGCAAGCTACGCGGCCCTCATGACGTTCTCACAAGAGTGCGAAAGCACAACTATATGTATATTTATACTAGTAATATATTCCTTCAAACTTTTAATTTTAAGATATATGATTGGCAAACACTGATTCCTCGCGAAAAAAAAAATAAAAGCTGAACTTTACTTTTTGTTTTATTCAGCACCCAAGTCGCAGGGTCGGTACGGTCAATGTACCGTCACAAAATTTTGAGGGATTCGTTCTACTTGGGTCGGTTCCAACAAAACAAATCTTCTCGTCACATCCACTGCTCAGTCATTGGCACCGCAATAATTCAATTAATTACCTTCTTGTTTTCAAGCAACTGGCTAAGGAAGTCAAGCCGGACAATCGAAATACATGGGCCTACTGTTAGCAGTTGTGTGAGATGGTAGAGACTAAAACGGTCGCCTGCGCCCATCTTTCGCATTGTGCCTTTGCTGGCTTACCGCGCCACAGGCTGTCGTAAAAGCGGACCATTTCGATGTTCGAAATGTGTAATATGCCAATCTCCTTTAGTTTTTATTTTAATCAGCTAACCTGAAACGCCTTGATCGGAATTGTTGTTTTGTTTCAAATCTATTTTTGGTGCTATACTCCACATATATCTGCATCTGCATTAAAGTTTAAGACAGATTTACCAGCGCAAGAAGACGAAACACTTAAGAAGTAACACACACACACACACACAGCGCTGGCTTCCTAAGTGTTTCGTCTTCTTGCGCTGGTGAATCTATCTTAACCATGAACCAACTCGCCCAAGCAGCAGTTTTGCATTAAAGTCTTTCGACACACGCCACTAAATATTTATTTATTTATTTATTTATTTATTTATTTATTTATTTATTTATTTATTTATTTATTTATTTATTTATTTATTTATTATACCTTAAGGACTCGTAAGCTGTTGTGTTACAATAATCCAGAAATCATAAATAAGATAAGCAAGGGATGTTGTTGTACAGCTCCTAATAATGCTAGCAGCCATGAAGCCATACCCTATACTGGGGGATTGGTGAAGGGGAATAGAAAGATGAGAAAAAGAGAGAGAGGAGGGAGGAGAAGAAACAAAAAGGAAAAAAAACAGGCAGTGCGCTCACTGCAGCGTGCGGGACTGGCCCGCAAGTCAGAGGCGTTGGCGCAAGCACCATTCGTGCGAATAAACAAAGCAGCTGCATAAAGACAGAAAGAAGGAGCAATCATGCAAGCAAAAGGAATAAAACAGATGCAACAACGTTAAAAAGTGACAATCATGAACCTTTATTCTTCCTTTTTGTGCCGTCACAACGAGTAGCGTGTTTTGCTTTTCAACCACGCCTTTCGGGAAGCAATACTGTTCTAATGGCTAGTATTCATTCGCGATGCGACGAGGTTTATCGTCGTTAATAACACAGGTCTCTATACTCCCTGCAGCGCCTGTCAGCAACACGGGACCTTCGTCTTCCTCATCCTCCCGGCCCCGAAAGCACCGGCGGCGCGTCTGCTTCATTACAGCTACCCGGGAGTAAAGCGTATACCCGTCACGGCGACTCAGAGCGCCGATAAGATGAGGCGGCTAACATGTGCTGTCTCGCGCCTAGGACGACGCAGGTTTGGTGAGGTTATGAGCGGCTCAACGGTGTCATTTGCAGGCGAGGTGGCGTCGACGATACGATACGGATAAAGCGCAAGAACTTTAGAAGAGAGGCCAGGGACGTGAACTGCAGGTATCCTGAGCCAAACAAGCGAAACAGAAGCAAACGTGCGTGAGGGTTGATGGCTGTAGTGCACTCCGAGGCGTCAGATCGGCAGCGGGATATCCAGTGGGCATGAAGACTCGCGGCATAGGGAGAAGGCGGGAAGTGTTTGTGAGGCGTCGATGCATGTTTTGTAGTCACTCCTTGCACTCTTAATCAGGTCCTGGTTAAGTGCTGGCTATATCAGAAAAACCAGACGAAAAATGTCCGATTTCCTGGCTATATAGCACTTTAAGCGGGACCTGATTGAGAGTGTGTGCTTGCACAAAGGTGAATATGCGGCAAACATGCGCTTGTGTTCTTGAGTTAAGCGGTATTTTCAAGTAGCCCGGAATCAACACTGTTTTGAGTGTTATACGATGGAAGAAGGCTGAGCTAGTTGGTACGGATTTATCGTAGAAGAAGGTAAGGCATATGAACACAGGAGAAAAGAAGTGGACAACACCGTCGTCTCTGTTGTCTGCTGCTCTTTTCTGCACGCGTCTGCACACGTTACATTCTTCTGCGTTGAATGTTACGCATTTACAGAGATAATCGTTAATCATGGGGGGCTTCTGCTTTTATTTTGCGGGATGAATAAAATTGCCGGCAGTGTATACTGACATCACCATGTCTTTAATGTCCTCTTAAACACAGACGCGTGCAGTCCTAATTAAAAAATAACCATCGACAAAATCCGAAGCACGTCTTATTGCTCTTTAATATTCGCCGTCATACATTCCCATTAGCTAAGTACCCTAGGGAACAAAAATGCGGCTCGAGGCAAGAAAGGTTAATCTATATGCTGTCGTCGCGTTTCAAGAATAAAGGACACGCCGCCTTCTAAATAAGTAGAGGTAACCCCGACTGGGTGCGCGTCTAATTAAGACGGCGCGGAACGAGATATGCTGGGTTATCAATTACTGCCGCCGACGTCAGCCGACCTTCGATCACCACGTTCCGAGCCGGGCAAATGATGACAGATCCTTTAGAAACGAACGCCTGAGAACTTCCTCGAGGGAAATTACCACGATCGATTTAAAGTGGCCCAGCTTTGTTCCAGAGTAACACAAAAAAAGTGGACTATTTGAACCAAGCTATATAGGCGAATGCCGAAGCTGCGGCGGATGACAATCACCGCTAGTTAATTGCAATGTCTGCGTTGAAAAGGTGTTATAGGAAAAGTACAGCGCCCAAATGGACGGGACGAAGAAAGGTGGCACAACACAAGCGCTGACGCTCAACTGGCGATTTATTGGGACATACAGGTTATTTAAACGTGCAAAATATAGATGCTGGACATGCACAGAGGAGCAGGCAGGGAACAAAAACAATGCAAATAGAAATATTCACCCTGTGAAAACTGCACCTGCCCGGCAAAAAGGTATTTCACACAAACATATACTACTGATTAGGTTTAATTCTTTTTCATGCAATGATACCGAGGCTTGGCTGACGCATGACTCTCCCTCTTTTTTAATGTATTATATGCGTTCACGAGTTCTATGGTCGTCTGATCCTTATGTGTGAAGAAGGCAACGATGCTGAAGAAGGACACATCGTTTGGCAAGATTATGATTACTGAATGCCATATTGTAGTGTAATGAACAACCACAAAAAAAAAAGAAGCACAAAAACGCCTCAAAGGGACCCCGATATGGGTTTCTGTATGTCTTCTTCGTGATCATGCTATTACGCCACAGTACGTCTAAGTTGAGCCAAGTTGATCAGGGGTGAATGAATTGGAGTTTTAGTTGCCCAGCAAGAATTAATTAACGACCAAAGCACAAAGCGTCCCTGCGTTTGCGAAACAATGACTGAATATCTTCCACGAACGTCATGGCGATTTTATATTCGGCGTTAGCTTGAGCTTTTCCTTGAAAACTAGAGAAAAGAGGCTCAAAGTGGGGATTTTAGGGTTTTTCGAAGTTCAAGATGTGGAATCAGAAAGTGTTGTGTAACAGCTATATCCCTAACTGAATTACGCCTGCTTCATTGGCGATAGTAGAGACAATATGAAGCTGTACACAGTCTCTCATATGGCGGCATTTGTGCTCACGGCAGCACTGTAACACAATCATCTAAATGTTTGGCACGCTTAGGAGCAAAGCCATCTTTCTTTTCCTATACTTTTAGCAGCTTTCTTTAATTTAGCTTTCTTTAACAGTTTTCAGTCCTTCTAAATTTAACAGCTTTCTTTAATTATCACGATATTTGCCAGCACCGAGTTTAAAGGCAAAAACTGAGTGTCTGTCACTGTTTTCACTTGTTGAACGAGCGAGAACCGGGGCAGTCGAATCAAAACGGCCGCACTTATACAGCACTTATACAGGGTGTTCCGCTAAGAAGCACCTAGCATTAAAAAAATTAAACATAGGCGCTATACGCGTGTCGTATTAGCCCAGTATTGTTCTGATCCATATAGAGCACGTCAGAATACTTTTTTCCAATCCGCTATGCTCGGCAATTAACAAAGATTGCTTTTTTTTTTAATCGTAACTCTAGAGAAAAATCTTCAATACAAAAGTTAAAGCGCTTGTTCAGAAACATTGAATTTTTTCACCTATGCAAAGATTACTCCCCTGCTAATTTTCTCCCAGACTTTCTTTAAAGCGCGCGAATTTTAAAAAGTACCACGTGACTTCCGCCTAGCCCGCGGCGTTTTTAGTGCCCTCAAATGTAAGTTGAACGAATTATCAAAAGCAGCTCCGCGCACGAAGGTCGATTGAGCAGGCTATCGGTGAATGCGATGGACGCTAAATAATAGTGGGGCGTACCGTCTAAAAAAATCTACGAAACAGCGACCGCCACTTGTCAGTGAATCTTTTATCTCGGTCCTTCATCACGCTGTCACCCTCGCCCCTTCCTATGTGTTTCTTCATTAGTGCGAAAAGAAAAGAAAAAAATGCCGACGCTGCATCAAATGCTGCCTACGGTCTCATGTGGCATTTGCTCCGTGGTTGCCGCTTTTTCGCTGAAGAATTTTTATTGCGATAGCAATTATATGGACAGTCTCGGCGGGTTTTTGCCGTCGCCGTCGTCATGCACCATATATGTATAAGTATGTCATCATCATCATCAGCCTGTCTACGCCCACTGCAGGGCAAAGGCCTCTCCCATGCTCCGCCAATCAACCTGGTCATGTGCTTTCTGCTGCCACGACAGCAAGCATTATCAAATCATGAATGGTAGTCTACCACTATCGCTCAAGAGGAAGGTATATAACAGCTGCATCTCACCGGTACTTACCTACGGAGCAGAAGCCTGGAGACTTAGAAAGAGGGTTCAACTTAAACTGAGGACGACGCAGCGAACGATGGAAAGGAAAATGATAGGTGCAACCTTAAGAGACAGGAAGAGAGCAGAGTGGGTCAGGGAACAAACGGGGGTCAAGGACATCATAGTTGAAATCAAGAAGAAGAAATGGATATGGGCCGGGCATATATCACGTCGGCAAGATAACCGGTGGTCATTAAGGGTAATTGACTGGATTCCAAGAGATGGCAAATGCGTGAGGGGGAGACAGAAAATTAGGTGAGTATAAGTATGCACATATATATAAAAGTCCCAAAGAAAAATGATTCAGGAAAATACTTCCGAAGTGCGGAATCAAACCAGCGACCTCTCGCACCGCAACGCGTGGCGCTAACCACTACTCCACAAAGCGCAGATCCTTCAGGTGGCTAACGGCGAGCGTTATATACACACCATTTACCGCTGGCAGGACTCAGAGACGGCAGGCGCTTATAAGCGTTTCTTCATTACCAGCGAGATGGCGCGAGGAGCGCAACGGGCGCATTTAAAAGTCGTCGGCCAGCTCGCTCGCTTCTTCTAATATTTGCGCAGGGAGAACCTTGCCCTTCCGCGGTCTGCTCGCGCGGTAGTTGCTACCGGGGGGTACATGTTTCTGCAGCGTAGCAGCGCGTCCATCACGGGCCGCTTTTCTTGCTATCGCATTCATTGCTTCGCCCTTGCGGCGAAACTGTGACTTTTTTTGTTGTTGTTGAAACGGTATGCTCGTTTTGTCGCTTAACGTCCATCACAGTCACCGATATCCTGTTCAATCGACCTCCGTGCGCGAAGCGGCCTTTGATAATTCGTTCAACTTACATTTGAGGGCACTAAAAACGCCGCGCGTTAGGCGGCAGTCACGTGGTATTTTTTTAATTCGCGCGCTTTGAAGAAAGGCCAAAAAAAAAATTAAGCAAGGAAGTTATCTTACCATATATTGAAAAATTCAATGTTTCTGAACAAGCGCTACAACTTTTGTATTGAAGGTTTTTCTCTAAGGTTATTATTTAAAGAGTTCATTAAACAATCTTTAATTGCCGAGCTTGGCGGATTGGCAAAATATTTTGACGCGCTCTACATAGTTCAGAACAATACTGCGCTAATTTGAGACACGTCGCATATATATATATATATATATATATATATATATATATAATATATATATATTATATATATATATATATATATATATATATATATATATATAGTATTTTAGTACTATAGATGCTTCTTAGCTGAAACACCCTGTATGAAAAGAGATCTGTGTCTAAAGGTTGTGTATTTGCTCGTCTCGCTACCGCCCATATTTCCGACGAATAGCGTTTATATGACTCCGCGAATTAGGACCGCATATTTCAAAACTAACTGACACATGTCCATATTGAAAGTACTTTTGATGCCCCTTAGTCCTTTCAACCTTGATATCTGACTTCCATCACTCCGAATCTTTCTCTCGGCCGACGCTTTTTCTGACCTACACAAATAAACGTCATGTCAGTTTTATTTCACCAGCAGAAACGCTGGAAGCAAGAATAAACGTATAACCACGACATGTACGAACAGCAAGTGGTTGGCAATAATGGCGATTATACCAGTCTGCATGACAAACGCCAGGTCGTAGAGAATAAAATGTCTTGCTGGTTTAAAGGGCGCTCACCGTTAACTCTGCCACGGATCCACGGTACATTGCAGTGAAGCACCGCTAAACCAGGCGCATTTCTGCGGTTTAGAAATCATAAATTGGAGCTGGAATTCAAGTCAGTTTAGATATCGAGAGAGATTTATGTCAGCGTACTGGTTCCCCATATCGATCCGCAAACATAGATAAGCGTTCCATTCGCTCCGTAAGAAATGTCTGTAAAAACAGTAAATATATTTTAAATATTTCTTTTATGCGTACAAAAAAAAAAAGAAGACAGGCTGCATTGCGAAGTGCTTCCAGAGTTCACTATGCGGGACATTGACCACCACTTAAAAGAGTGAGAGACACACGAGTAATAAAGGGATAGCAGGGAGATTAACCATGGTTAAGCCCGGTTGGCCGCTCCGTGCATGCATGGGAAGAGGAATGACTAATAAAACCTTATAAAACATCAGGAGGACGAGAAAAGTGCGCACTTAGCATGGCATATATATGTATGTATATATATATATATATATATATATATATCTATATATAGTATATATATATATAATATATATATATAAAATAGCCGGCAGCCCAGTATTTCCATATGACTACTTTTGTTTGTCCGATTTGTCTCTATCCCGCCTCTTTGTCATTCAGTTGCGGCGTGTACCTATCGTGTACGAATGCTGTCTAAACGGTTACTCTATGCCATTCACCCAACCGCATACGCGGGTGCTTGCCCGTGGTGTGGAGGACAGCCAACTCTTTCCACATTACGTGGAAATGTGAATTAAGGCCCCCAAAAAATTAACTCGCCTCAGATTCCGGCGCAAAAATTCAGGGACGGAGCCGTGGGAGACCCTGCTCGCAGCGAGGAAAAGGAGGCCCAAGTGGCTCTCCTGGACCAGGCGCGGCGGCTGCTGAGGCTAGTGGAGCCCTGGACTAGGGGCCCCACCCACCTGCTTCTCAAACCCCTCTTCTTTTTTAATAAACGTTTTTCAATTCAATTCAATTCAATTCGGTTGCTAAAATACTAAGCCCTCCGAAACGTATGCAACTAATCTTCAGAAATATCGTAAGGTGTGGGAAATGCAATATACGCAACTGCCAAGCAAACTTTTCACTGACTGGTTCAAACGCGTGAAAATGGATTTTTAAATATTATGGAATAATCCAAAATACTGTTATTATATTCATAAAACATGCAATCACTGTCCTACTGACGGACCGACAGATTAACTACCATTTTAATATCATTCTCTGACCACTCGTTATTGTACTGCAACCAAGCCCGACAGATGAACAGCATTCAGGAAAACACTTCTTAAATCTTTCACGTTCCCATCAAGTGACTCCCTCCTACATGCTCCTCTGGGTAAAGCTGCTGAGCCAAGGCGACCACCTGCGGTTCGATTTCCACGGGTCTGAAAACCGTCAGGGCAAACCAAGAATTAAAAAGAAGTCTTTGTGAATCGAAAGACAGATATCGTCTCTGGCACCCGTCTGTGCACGGCAGTTGCCGAAGCTATCGCCTGCGCGCCACCTTTTATGCTTTTTTCCTCTGAACCACAACAGGTTTTGGGGGTCGTGGAGAGCAGAATAGTGCTCCTGGGAAATCTAACAGGGCTTTCTCGAGAGATTTTTGGGGAGGCCTGTGTGTGTACAAAAAGTCAGCATCCGTACCGGCCGATCGGTGGTTCGCACTCAGATATTTTTTTTCTCTCTTTTTTTTGTGGGCTAAGGGTTCACGCGAGTTAAGATCAATCCAAGTAGCACCACCACGCAACGGGAGGGAAACAACGCAGTCAACAAAGACTTCGTAGGTTAGAGACGTGTCTAACCGCACGGGGAGGAACGGAGGCTCCTGTCAGATCAATATTCTTCTTAGGCGGACGTGGCCTTGATACACTCATATTTCTGTATTTTATCGCGTACAAGCCGCACAAAATATACAAAAAATGACGTCTAAAGTGGGGTTGCAAAATATATGGTGAATTGGGTGTGCAAGATGGCTTCACAACATTTTGCTGCGGTAATGCAAAGAAAGAGACTTCACAACAATCCGCGGATTTTTTTTTTTTTTTTCGCGGCTTTAGTTGGGAATGCGGGTTATATGCTGGGGCGGGTTATGCGCGAGAAAATGCAATACGTCGTGGGATCTACACAGAAGGAGGAAGGGAGGAAACAGAAAAGCACAAGGCAGGGAGGTTAACCAGAAAAGCGTCCGGTCGGCTGCCGTACACTGGGGGATTGGGGAATTCGAATATAAAGATGTGTGTGAGAAAGAAAGAGAAAAGGAGGAGGAAAGAAAAGATGCGTGCGGGACTGCACCACAAGTCAGATGCGTTCGCACAAGCCCGTCGTCCTCAAAAAGCACAAAAGTGCCTTGTGGGCCGACAAGCGTGGGGACGGTGTTCCGGCAGCACCTGCACGGGAAGGTCGATCGTCCAGTCGTACCGAACGTATTTGTTTCCCTCCTTAGCTTCGTTTCCTTTTGCCGACTTCACTTGTCAGTGGTGTCTCTGTACTTATCTCAAACTCTGACGTCGAAAAACAGGGGTGGTGATTAAGTATGTACACATACATGAAGCAACCCCGAATTTGCGATCTTTTGGTAGAGTTCTTTTAGTCTAGTGTTGAGGCATCATCCAAAATGTTTGCTACGTATGTCGTTTTGTATAAACGAGTACCTCCTCGTGCACCTTTGTTGAGTTCGGCGTTTTCATTGTCTGGCAACGCGAACACTTCGACCACACTTCGATCCTCTCTCCCTGTTTTCATACACTGCATGCAGCCTGCACGTAATCAACAAGTCGATGTTGTGTTTATTTTTAAAATCATCAAAAAATATATATAAGGAAACGGGAACAACGTGTAGAAAGTCTGCACGTAGCTTTCTAACAGACTGTAAGATCTGTTCGGGATACTTTGGTGGCTTGTAAATCAATATGTGTTTGTAGGATAAAAAAAAAAGCATCGCATCGAGCCACGGTAGCTATGTCTTTTTTATGGATGACATTGGGATGACACCGCCTATATTGTGTAGTCTCGAAAATCAATCAACGTGAGGATGAAATTGCATTATCATATTTGACGAACTATGCAGCGTTCTTAACTGTATGATGAAGCTGGGTTGCTGATCGCCTGCATATATCGATATCTTGTGGAACTAGAGCAGCGTGAAGCCATCACTATCAAGATGGAGCACCGAAAAGCTTTCAAAATGACGAGAAACCTCAAGTGAAGCGGCTCCTCATCGACTTCTCATCACTTCCATCCTTCATCTTGCCCTGAACTTGTGTCTTGTTTACATTTTTGGTTCTATTTAAACAATGACGCCTGGACCATCGTACTCAAACGTTTTGGATCTATTAGATCCTATAGTGTTTCGCATTAAAACCACATCGTCATCTCACTATCACTTCAACTTTCTTTGTTTGTTTTTTTTTAACAGTGGAGCTCTTTAAGGCGGCCGTTAGCCCGTGAGCTGCGGACGGAAATGATCATCATCATGATCCAGCGCACGCTCTCTTCGTCCTCTTCTTCATCGTCTTCTTCGTCTACTGCTTCGCTCGCAAAACACGTGCGTCGATTTCTACGGCGCGGGATGCAATAACTCTGATGGCCCTATTGAAAATTTGCCCAATGGTGGGCATGATGGGACCCACTACCCATCATCTTGGTGGATTATGGTACTGGGTAATGATGGACGCATGGTGGACAGATGGTGGGTGATGGACGGATGGTGGACAGATGGTGGATGATGGACGGATGGTGGACAGATGGTGGATGATGGACGGATGGTGGGTGGATATTGGGTGATGGACAGATGATGGGTGGACGGTGGGTGATGGACATACCGGGTGTATGCTGGGTGATGGGCAGATAATGGGTAGATAACGATGGGTGTTGGACGCAAAGTCGAGCCATGCAATTTTTTTACAAAAATAAGACATCGTGCTTCTTAACGTGATTATAGACAACCTTTTACCATTGAGGTTAACGAGTTTACTTGCTGTGTCTACACGTGGCCAAGCATGCAGCCACATGTTGATGCAGCACGGAATCAATGAATGCATCTTGCACCAAATACTCATGTTTATTTGTTCTCCATGCTGCCATGCCTAACACGTACGCCCTGCTGGCTTGCTTCATTAGTAACTTCTTAGGAACTTGCAGATGGGAGAAAGGCAGTTTCCTTGAGGTAGTGCAGTCAGCCAGATGGGGTGTGCTTTGATGTACTTTTCCAGGCATGCTACAACAGAATTGAATAAAAACAAATAAACTGCTTTCACTAAATTTGGAGCAATAACATCAATGAAACCAGTTGCAATCGCTTTGACCAAAAGCTTAAACCATATCAAGTCAAATAAAAGGCAGCACGTAATCAGTCCACATGTCCGTAACGTTCTAGTACGTTGTTCATTGCCAAGGCTGGTGTGCAAACCCCATTAGCTACAAAGTACGTCAAGGGATGTCCTTGCTGTGCGCTTTGAGACTCCATATTGCTATTTCTTATGCCAGCCATCTTTGACAAAAATATGCAAGCAAACAACTTCAACTCTTTCCCTACAGAGTTTTTTGTTAAAAAACTATAAAAATACAATTTTTTTTATTTGCCCATTCGATTTCATGTATCCCGAAACAACTAAAAAACTATTTAAAGGCACTTTACTCGCAAGATAAAAGAAAAATATTTTTTGAAAGTATCCGGAAGATTGGCTTCACTGCCCTGCAACACAGAAGGTGCCCTAATTTTTATTCAGTCTTTGGTGCAGAAAATGTCTGGAATGAAAAAAATAATAATTTGCGGGGAGAAGGAGCCCGTAAAAAAAGCCGTGAACACGTCGTGACGTTGGGGGTTTCTTTACAACTATTGCCGTGCACTGTCGATACGTTGAGATTCGGTGCTCATCCGAATCTGAGGATTCAGAAAAAAATATTCTCTGTATCGCTGCCACACTTTCCGGGGCACTGATATTCTTCGTTCCACAAAACTTAAGCGAACAAACTGAACAAAGCTGTTGCCAGCACTCGCGCACGTACACCCTTTTCTAATTCAAGTTGCCAGAATCTCGCCCGTCCTCAATAAAATGCATGCTTTGACCGTGTTTTTATATTTTTTACTGCACTATCTGTGTAAGTCAAAGACAACACAGCAAACTGAATCAGAGTATCTTAATTGCAGCGCACCCAAACGCTTCTTTCAGCATGGACGAGCCCAGTTCTTCGGTAGGAGCAGTACAAACTGTGTACGAACTCAGATCGTCTGTGGTAGGAAACGGGTTAAAAGGATTTTAAAGAGAAAAACAATTTCTGTCATTTAGTGCAAACAACTTCAGAGTACCAAAGACACCACTCTTCACACGAGAAGATACTTGGTAGGCGATTCATGAAAGACGGTAGGCATGCAAACATGAACACAAGAGAGAAGTCGGGACAACACAAATGCTGACTAACCGACTAGCCGAATAAGGTTAGTCGGCGTTTGTGTTGTCCCAACTTCTCTCTTGTGTCCGTGTTGTATGCCTACCATCTTTTATCATGTATTCCTACCAACTAGCTCTGCTTTCGGGCATTGGTAAGCAAGACAATGCGCAAAAAAAAAAAAGATAGACGAGGCGACGCTGCACAGACGTTCCCACACCAGCTCTCCGTGACATCAGATTTTGCCAGCACCTGCTACGGGCAATATTTTTTACGTTGTGTTCCTACATACCTAAATCTTAACATAAGTTTCACAAAATTTTAGCGAACCAATGTGGCCGAAATACGATAAAAGACGTGATATTTGCAACGTCATGTTGATATGTATGTGATCAGTTTTAGCATGAAATTCAACAAGTTAAACACTGGCCTTCATTTCCTCTTCTACTAATTTACCTATGAAGGTAAAATGAATGACATTACAGATCTTAAAGAATAATTTATTTGTCTAAACTGATCTAAGGTTTCACTTTAGTGTCCTTTAGGGGAGACACTCCTCGAAATAACTTCTTTTTCATTTCTTGTAATAGACTTAAAATACACATACACAAATACACATACACATATGCTGGCATCAGATGCAATTCACTACAGATTGTTTGTGCCAATACAAGTGCACTGGCACTTGAGTTCGCAAATCTAAGTGAAACAGCACAGAAAAAGATGGTACAATGTATGCTAACGCCCTTCATGTCCACGATGGTGTGAGCATGTTGCGTTAGTGTGCCGTGAATGTGCTGCGTGCAGAACTTTCCTTTTTTGGCACTATGGGAAGGCATGAAAGTTTATAGAAAACTTTGTGGAGGACAGGCACAGCTAACCACGTCATCCTAGTAAGGTGAATGGTCTTAATTGTTTATATTTTTTGTTCATATTCCTGTGCTCAAACACAATGCGATTACTACAGAGTACTTATACTTAAGTAAATAGATTACTCTGGCAGGCCATATCTTACAAATTTCATTAATCATAAGTGTCCTGTTTAACTGTATGGCTGTGAATGCTGCAGCATAAGAATGAAATCAAATGGCCATAAAGCGCAATTAAAAAAGGTTTAAATTGTTTTTCCCCATGCTTTCTTTGAATCCATTACTAGTTTTTTCATATGGTAGTGTTAAACGAAAACTGGGCTCGCCTATTGCTTTTCATCCTCTTCGTCCAAACAATAGCAGCATTACTCGCTGAGTGCAATAAAAATAATGGCAACTAGAGAAAAATGTGACAAAATCAGTCTGAGAAATGGCAGATATGCAAAATGGACACAGCATATTTGTTCAATATTCAACACAGGTCTTAGGGAACAAACATTGATGCCATTTGTCACCAGCACTGAATGGGTCAAATTGAAGTATATAATGGCCTAACAGACTGCTTATGTCCAACATGTGTAGCAGCCACTGACCTATATGCTAGGGTACCCAATTTGAATGCATTCATTGCTCAGAACAGCAGACGTGACATTCAAACTAGCATCACTTTTTTCGTAGAAAGTGAGCGCATTTGCCGCAGCCTCGAACCATCAGCACTCAATAAAGAAAAGGTAATCATCTACTGACCTAAAGATTCTAATCAGGGCACCATCAGAACTGACAGTTGGGCAAGGTGGTAGTGATTCATCATTGAAATTTTGCCGGTGTTGCTTTGGTCTCTTCTTCGTTCTTGTCTAGTGTATTAAGTGATCAACGAGAAAGTATACTTTGTCGACCATTCTTAAACATCACCAAGTTTACACAACATTAGAACCCATACATATGCCATACTTTTGTGTGACAATGCAATCCTGCCACCCTTTCATTTAATATCAGTGATATGTATACAGACATTTCTTACAAAAAGCCTCGGCATTACTGTGTTTTTCAGAACACCTTTCAGATCTTTACAGGTGCATTTGCTGAATTTTTGCCTGTTTACTGTGGATCTACAGTGACGTGATGGCTGGATGATGTCTTCACACAAATGTCACACAAATGTATAAGTTCCGAGGTCATGTCAACCGTGCCATTCATTTCGAATAGATTGACTGTGAACTATAAACGAACTCCGAGATCTGGATTATTTTGCAATTAGAAGGTATATAGGTAGATTTGTCCTGTGCTCTTTTTGACGAGGGCTGATGTGCTGGCTAGAACTTATGAATATAAGTGCCATGCAATGATGACACAGAAATCTTGGGCTTTCATATGCAGTTCAAAGGCTACCACATGTGCTCAGCATCATTTCTGCAGTTCGTACGGCAATACTGGACTCATGTTAACCTATTCAAAGCTGGTGAAGAATATTTAGAATGACAGAAAGCTGAAAAAATTGGTAATGATTCATCTTGAAATGAAGGTAGGCATGCAAACGCAGACACAAGAAAGAAGTGGGGTCAACACAAACACCAACAAACAAATGAAGAGGCATACAGTGGTGGAAAAGAAAGTGGACACAAATACCTTTACACGCATCTGCAGGGATAGGGAGACACCTAATCAATCCGGCACACTTGGAGCTTTACGTGAGAGATAGCACTTCAGGAATCTGATTTCTTCTTCATGCAAGTCAGCTGACAGCTGGCTCACACATGCAGTTCCACTACTATCGATATGCCAGGCTTCTACCATTACAGGTTTTTTACATTTCCACTCTTGTATGAAACTACGCATTCATCGAATTTTGGCGTGCATTTACACTCTCGACAATGCAAGGTTATATAAGATGGTAAACCTCCAGTTTATGACTCCTGATGTTTCGTTAATCTCTGGTAAACATAGCGGCCCATTTGCTCTTTGGAGAAGCAGCAACAGCGAAGAGAAACATTATACCACACCTGTACGGCAATCGGTAAAGTTGCTGGTGTGTTCTACGAAACAAATGTTAGTGCACTTGTTGTCTATTATCTGTTTATTCTTTCTCTGCAAGGTGGCACAAATCTTACGTAGCCGTAAAGGCAGCATTGACACTGTATGCACTTCCCACTTTCTTTAGCCTGTGAGATAAGCAATGAGTGTAAAGAATACCTACGGCACGCTTGTTACTGTTAATTTTTGCATCCCATGTTTGCACGTGACACAGTCGGCTTCTTGAAACGTTCAGTGACAGTGGCTACTGCAAAACAAGGATAACCTGCATCTAATGGACGCGTAACCTGTGCGTTAAAGCTGGCCTTCATTTTGTGTACAGACTGGTGAGAGATGAGTTTAAGCATGACATGAAAATAGCGTTTTTTTCTAGGCTTAGAATGCTTGGAGTTGAAGTCTGACAACAGTATTGAAGATCCAGAAGAATACTGCTAGCAAACTTGGTTTTCCTGAAATGTTAAGTTAATGCCTAAAGTTTGTATACTATCATTCTGAAGCAATGCTTCAGTAAACTTCGGCCATCCTCCATTTAACTCAAATTGTTCAATCATTGAGGTAACCATGGATTCAAATTGGTAACCACAACAAAATATCAAGTAAGCATAACATGCGCAGAATTGAACACGCATTGGTTTAAAGATGCCCCAATGCTCAGTGATTATACCTTAAACACAGTTGACAAACGCTTAGAGGAGGCCTTAGGCAAAGATATTATTGAGGTTTTTCATTACGTGTACAATTACATGATTGATTTTTTTGTAGCGGTGATAAACTTGAAACCGCGGTTACCTGACGTGAATAGACAATTTGATGTAATTGAACGAGGGCTGAACCTTACTAAATAACTGGCTCAGAATGACAGAATAGTACAATTTCAGGACATTACCTTAGTGTTTTCTGTGGAACCACGTGTGATGGCAGTATGCTCCTAGATCTTCAAAACTACTGTTCAACTTCTCGTCCAAGCATTCTAAATTTCTAAGGAATAGTACTGGCTTTGCTGTGTCATGCCATAAGTATTTTCTCACCAAGTGCTGCGTGAACACAATGAGCACCAGCTTTAATGAACGGGTTAGGCATCTATTAGATGTAGGTCATTCTTGCGTTGTAATAGCCTCGGTAGCTCAATGTTTTAAAGCACATTTGTTACGTCTGAACGTGGTTGCAGAAAGCAATAGTAACAAGCGTGTCTTATGTGTTCCTTACATTCAGTGATTATCTCATATGCTAAAGTGGGAAGTAGATAAGGCATTAATGTTGCCCTTATGGCTGCCAATGGGCCAGGTAAGATTTGCGCCACTGTACTGAGAAATAATGAGCAGGGAATAGACAACGGCAGACTCAAATATTTTTTTCCAAGACACCCACTAGTTTACTGATTGCTGTGTAGCTCTGGTTTATACAGTTCTTTGTAGCTGTGGCTGTTTTCTTCATAGGACAGATGGGCTGCTGTGTTATTCAGAGATTAACGGAACGTAAGAGGTCGTAAACCAGTGGCTAACACACTAGTTTATTTTTGCATTGTCGAGGGTGTATATGCACACCAAAATTCGATGAATGCAAGGTACTATTACCTAGTATCGATATGCCTGGCATATTAATAGCAGTGGAAGCGCATGCTTGAGGCAGCCGTCGAATAATTTGTATAAAGAATGAATCAAATGCCTACACATTTCTCTCAGGTAAAGCCCCACATCTGCCAGATTAATAAGTGTCACCCCATACCAGTGTGCAGGTAAGTGTTTGTGTCTACCTCTCTTTTCAGCCGCTCTGCATTTCTTCAGCTGTTAGTCAGCAATTCAGTTGTCCCGATTTCTCTCTTGTGCCTGTGTTTGCATGCCTACCTTCATTTAGGATGGTGAAGAGTGGCACGACCGTTTTGCTGCTCAACCGCAGTCTTGAAGAAAATGTCCCACATTGCCAATTCATGAAAATATGACAGTTTGCAAAGTGAACAACGAACACAGCTGCAGGAAGGTGAAACATAACACTTACCTGACTCTCGCTGCATGACTTGAGTAAGCATGGTGCCTCAGGACAGCTCCTTTGCAGATCTAGAGCAAAAACGCAATACAAAATATTCAACAAAACAATACAATGTTTTTACTGTAAAAATGCATATAGGTTAAAAAGCACGAGCTCGTATAAGCTGCTAGTCACATATTTTACAAAAGTTTCCAAGAAAAAATTCTCGAAGCATCCACAAGCTACAAACATAAGTAGGGGTGTGCGAATAGTGGAATTTCATCTCGAATCGAATTCGAATCGAATAGTGCCGAATAGTGGACAAAATATGGAATATCGAATACAAAAGATTTTATTGCAAATTGAAGAAAGAACAAGGAAGTGAAATCTGCTCATGTCATCGAGCACCTAATGCGGTGAGTTGCTGCTACTGAAATGCTACAAATTTTCATGCAGCACCACAAGCTGCTCCACACGACCTGGCTTGAGGTTCTCTCACCGTGATGGGTTCGGTGTTTCCTGCAGTTGAAAATCTGCCCTCACTGGGCACCTCATTGTAGCAGGCATGGGAATGTATCGCGAAGCAATTTTGACGATACCTGGATAAAGTGCAGCCCCATGCTCTTTCATGTATTTCCCATGACATCCTTTCTTGGGATTCAGGGACTGAATGAAGTATTTTTAACCTCTTGACGTAGCTCAGTGTGTTGGTTATTTTTTGGCGCTAGCAGTTCCACAGTCTCCCAGACCTCCCTGGCCTATTTTGTGCTGGAGCCATGAAGCGCGGAAATGACACAATCTCCTTTAAAATAACATCCGCTCGCTTGAACCAGGATTTCGTTGAAAGTTTTATTGAAAGACCTACAGTAACGACGTCAGCGTTAGCTTTATCCACCCCACCCTAACCAAGTTGCACCATTGGCCTTCGTCGCGTTTTAGATATTCGCGGTCTCGAATTATTCGAAACTTCGAATACTAGCTATTCGAAAGTCGAATCGAATTATTCGTTACGTATTATTCGATTCGAATTCGAAACTCGAATATTCGCACACCTCTAACATAAGTAAATTTGACAAGATGCATCGTCAGTGTGTGAGAATGCATTTTGGCTGTTACCTACTAGGTTATCTGCGTGCAACTTTTGAACAATACCTGGGCAAAAAACTTTATAAATGCACTTCATCTGGAACTGTGAGACGATTAATATTTACGAACGTCGATGACATAGAAATGTTATGCGGCTTTGAATAATGATCAACAGTACATACATGACTTCCCCAATCAGCTGTGAAAATGGCTCAAGCTATCGCTCTCTCTCCAGCTAAATACCCGAGACAAAGTTGATGAGCATGGTGAACAGTTTTATTAAACCCCATTGCCAAGATAGTTGCTTACGACATTGCAATGACAGTCAACAGAGAAGCGCAAATAAAATGATACGTCGGCCACACCACCAGTTTTCTTTGCGTTGGCTTATATGTATTAGTAGATAGGATTGCTATTGCATATACTTCATTTTAGGCCAAAGACCTAGAAAAGTTACATTGGCTCTGACTGCCTTGTTTCCTAGTGGCGTGTGTGTCATCTTCACATCTTCTTGTCTAATGCTGTTTTATTGCCTTTTATATTGCACCAACCAGTGCAGTCCCAATCAAGCGCACTACTACTGATTGTTGTGCATTGCAAGCATGCAAATGTGGTTAACAAATATGAGCAAATAAAATGCAAGGCACAATTCTAGACAAACATAACTTTTTTTGAATGAGAAAACTGTCTTTCATTATTACGCTTCTTCCCACAGATTCCGCAGAAGTGAGTCAAGAAGATATGTTGTTTTGATGGGCAAAATGAAGTATATGTTATGCACCTATTGACGCTTTTCTGTAGATATACATCTTTGTTTTTTTGTTTTTAGATTTTGAAGAAACCGGACACTAATAAGCACACAAGCTAATGTGCATTCATCATGTCTGGCTGAGTAGCTATTCAATAATGCACATTTTCAATAACAGAGCGAGTTTCATAAAAAGAGTGTAAAGAAGGTTACAGCTGTTGCTCATCGTAAGAAGTTTGCTTGCCCTCTCCTTGTAGCAATTTCTAAAAAATACAAGAACCAAAGAAGAAAATTGTAGTGATGCACCATATGGCACAAGGCTGTGTGAGTGGTGGTCATCGCTAACCTATAAAAATGACACCATATCTTAAAACAATGGTCATTCCTGCAGTGCCTGAATGTGCATTCTCATAAAGCTGAATTGTGCATTGTTTTGACACTACTTAAAAACTTATAGTTATTGACTCCAAATTGTTCCACAGAGAGTCCTATTCACCTTCTAGACGCAGCAGCAGCCCCTTTCGCATACGCTAGGCACCAATAAAATCTGAGAACATATTCTTCTTGACGAACAGCCACCAGAGCATGGTTTTGCTGCATAATAATAAAAAAATGAAATTTACGCACAATGCAAGCTGATAACCATCAGTCGCACTAAAGTGACCACACCCAGCAAGGTCATTTGGACCGTTATATCTCGTGAACAAAGCAAATGAGGACATATGATATTAAATCCGTGTGTTCATTGACAGAGCGCTCTTCAATAAAAAATTGTCGTCAAAATTGAGACCAGATTTTTAATTTTTTGAAAATGAACTTTTTGAAAAAACTCGCTTCTTTAACTATTTTTTTCTTTTTTTGCATTGCCCGTAGGAAAATATCTTCCTATAAATGTTGCAAAGGTTCTTTTCTATATTTACACTGTTTTGAAATTTCTGTTTGAAATAGGAAGGCGCCAAGGTGCCTCAAGCTTAGCACACTTTTTTTCATTTCGACCGTGTTTGCCTTTTTCAATTTTCTTCCTTTTGAGAACGGCATAAAATATGCATGATGTATTTACAACATTGCTTTTTAAAACCAGAAAAAAAATTTTCAACACGTCATTTATAGTTCACGTTAAATTCTGCGCATGGAAATCCGAAAACATTGCAGTGAGCAAACCGCCGCACCACCTTCAATATTTTTATTTTCCGCGCTGGGAGAGTTTCCTGGAAATAAAATTTCGGTTCACTGCACTTTGAGTGTGCCCACATTACACATCAAAACCCAGGCAAAATAAAATATCGACCGGACAGGCACGTTTGATCTCTCGTGTGAATCACCCTGCTGTGCATTGCTGCTGTGTATTTGTGAATGTGTTTTCTCCACCAATGCTTCGTTCGAGGCCACCGAAAATACTATTTTATAAGAACAATGTGCTACTGTTAATTTCTGGGATGTCAAACTCAACAAATCCGCATCCCTTGACGTGTGACTCAATGCATTATAAAAAGTTTAGCCTGGCTGGTATAGATTCCAACAGGTATCTCCATCCTTGATCAAATTTCGGCGCTAAAGGAGTTCATAGTATGGTAGAGATTCACCATGGTGCCACTCGCTGGTACCAGGAGACCGCAATAGGAGGAATCTCTTTGTCGTGTTCCACTTGGCATTCGTGACCAAAATCATATGGCTTTGAAGAAGTGTGTACAAAGTATGGATAGGCACTGTACGCCTCAGGAAGCATTGCTTTTGTGTGCCTATCTGCAACAAATGCATTTATGCCACGGGTATCTCTGCGCTGGCAGGTTAGTGTCGCCAAAGTACCAACGAAAATTCAACTCTAGGAGACTGAATGTTCTGAGCACGGTCAAGTGCAACAACAAAAAAAGGGGATGTGTGCAAGCTAAGTTCACAATCACAATGGAGAAGGAAAAGCTAAAGGGTCAATAGTGTGTAAGTGCTTTTGTATTTGCTCAATAAGTGCTGCAGCATTATAAAAAAGAGCAGCTCTACTTTGCATGAAACAAAGGAACGAAATGTCAAAATGGTCACAGGAAGTCAATGCTCCAGATGTTGAAATGAAGAAAAAAATAATGAATATTGCACAAACATCACAAGTCATGGTGATTGTCATAACTGGAGGAGGGATTTCAAGCTCCCTCAAATTTTGAAATGCTGCATTTCATATAACCACACACACATACGAACACATGCACAAAATGAAGTATAGCAAGACCGCTATCATTAACAATTTTCTGGCTAGGCCCCTGCATGGTGTGTGTTTGTGTGTGGTATTCTGGGCTATCTTCATTATGACCCTGTAGCAATAACACAACATCTCTTTGCTGTACAAGGGTGTATACATGAAAGCCAATTTCCTGAATGTGGCCCTATTTCCTTGAATCAATGCAGGAATTGTGGGCTACTAAACAGCAAATGGAAACAAAATCCTTGATACACAGGGACACACGAACAGCAACACAACACTGTAATCGGTTTCTAGACTTGACAAATTTGGCTGTTTTGGTGCCTGATATGGGTTGTTGTTATAGAATAAACTAGACCTAGAAATGAAACGCCACACTTTAGTATTGAGCAGCTTCAGATCTAAATGCATTTTAAATTTGATGTTGATGTGTGCACATATGTCCTATGTATTGTAGAAGATTCCTACTCCACATTAGCACTCCTACATGTTCCTATGTTTGCGCTAGCAGATGAAACTTATTGACCTCACCACATGTGTGTAGCCACCATAAATCGCAAGTTTGATCTGTGACAACAATAATGTCAAAATTGTTTACAACGAGCTGTGGCCTACCTGCATTTGTTCATCACTCGGGTTCACATCAGCATTGGCTGCATATGGTCATCACCAGCAGGGAGGTGGCTGCAACAATTTCTTTGTTAAAGCATTGCCGAGAATTTGGTCTGGTTTGTTGTCAAAGAAATCTGGTAGTCAGGCTTTGAGAGAAAGTTGTGTAATAAGGCTGTTTACCAGTCAACTCAGAGGTTATGCCAAGCAGGCATGGTCTCACGCAAACCATAACACGGAATATAAATGGACTGACAAATACAGGAATATTTTTAACTTTGTTCATCGTGGAACTAACACATTATGCACTGATTAGCTTATGGGTTGACAGAAAATAACATGAGGGAGGTCATATATTTCACTAATAACACACATCCTTGTCAGCCACATGCTATAATGGGCATTCAACAATTACCCATCTAAGAAATGTGAATAAATGTTATCTGAAATTTTCAAAGCCTCATCGTACATGTGATTATTGCTCAATACACTTTCCCATGGATTCTACTGAATGAATGTCGACAGCATGTGCTTTGCTGCCTTCAACATAATTTATGAGAAATACACTTTGTGCTTGACCAAAATTGCCGAGTTTTTGCAGAATTTCTGTGGTCTACATGTCTTTTTACATCCAACAAAGCTCCGCATGCCAGTGTTTCACTGTGCCATGTCAGTCATTAGCACGGGAAGTTGGGCGCGTTGGTATGTTATCATATTCAGCTGAACGTGTAGCGCGGCATAGGTGAGGGAAGAATTGGATGACACGGCGCTTCATTCCTGGTCTATGCCACGTTGCACGTTCAACGAAACAAGCCATGTGGTGCCATATTATCTACCTTAGATGCAGGGTGGCTTGTTTGTGCCCTTAGCAACATACACAATGTGCAACCACATTTATAGCATACTTTATGCAATTTAGCATACTTTAGCAAATAAGATTTATGGTGCCGTAACAGAGCCTGAGCTCTAGTTCATGGGTACGATTACAGCGCTGTTTAAGTGGTTGCTTTATGATACTTGCCAGCGTCATGGAAAACTGCAGTCCACCTATCACTACTCCACCAGTAGACGCGAATAGCGTATGAATGGTTTTTACATAAACGCACTAGCACATAAACACAGTGATGATGCTTACCACAAGCTATAATCCTGCAGAAGTTAGGAAACAAGTAATACCAATCCAATAAGGCCAGAAGTTGAGGGTAAGATGGGAGCTTGAAATGAAAATTCGTGAACACGGGGTGCCAGCAACACCCCGTGTTCACGAATTTTGCGCGTAATACCACTGTCACAGGTAACTGCAATGCACGAACGCACATACAGTGGCCGAAGCATAGCAAATTCAGATGAGAGTACGCCTTGCCAAATTAGGTCAACACGCATAAAAATGGTCAAACTGACTAAACTAAATACGGTGTCATGCTGCAAAAATTGCATTTTTAGCAAATCTACCTTAGCTATTGCTTAAAAGACGACAAACAATGTCCAAGAGTGCTAACCTAAACGCTTTTGACGGTCACGTTCCTTTACTTAGGACGCACAAAATGCACGCCTAAAAAAATCCCTACATACACTTTATTTCTCCCACTGTACTGATTCACGGCTCATCGCTCAACACGTGGCTGAGATCATTCCTTTGGAGGTCGTTCAAAAAGAAAAAATAAATCAAGCTTCGATTTCATTGCTTTACCTCAAGTAATGTTTGACAAGTGTAAAAATGCACGCATAAAACACATGACGATGGTGTGTCTGAGAAAATGTCTCCTTTCAGCAATTTTAACATAGCGCAGTGCGTTTTTTTTATGGGGTGCGCACGAGCTAATTACCAAACTTT